>NW_021319661.1:1055265-1080360 GCF_001605985.2 Dendrobium catenatum | reverse complement strand
AAGTCCAGCGGCAGTCAGTGGCCGAGCGGTGGTGCTAGAGCTCTTGAAGCTTCAGAGCTCTCTCCAATCTTTAGCGAACCGTCCCCCTCATGTAGAGAGTGGGGGTTTATTTAGATTTTCATAAGTGGCACACCCCGTAAATTTAGAGAATATCCGGGGTTGGTTCGGAGTGCTCCATCGGATGGCTCATATTGATTCCCCCGATCATATAAAGTTTTTCAAATGTTTAAGTGCCTTAATGATGTCAGAATTCAGAGATCTTGGGCTCGTTGGATTCTTCTTGTCGAGCCGCTCGATTTGATTATAAGCATGTCATATTTGGATATCATTTTATCATTCAAATAATACTTTGATCCTTCCAAATGTGGTTCGGGCCCCCGATTCGGACCCATTTGAGCTTGGGTTGAACCAATTTTGGTGTTGTTTGGTTCGTCTCTTTGAGATATTTAGTTTGACTATAAGTTTGTTGAAATTGGAATTCAGATTATCCCAAATTTCATTTTGAAAATTTCCAACTTGAATATGCTTCGAGATTCGTGCTCGATCAAAATTTTTTTGAGTACGTATCAATTATAATTGATTTAAATTTACTTAAAAAATCAATTAATAAATTATAATCCCCAATTTGTTAATTTAGAAGCTAGTTTCAGATCTTATAATATCAGAAAATATATAGAACTAATAAGGGTATTAAAAGTTGTAATATATTACTCCCTATTTTTTTATCTATACTTCTAATTTCAACGATTAGGCGGACAGCTTTTTCTTAAAATATAAGAAGGGGGCAATAAAAAAAATTGAAACGAACATATAATTAAAAAAAATACAATCAGAATAACTTCATTTATATTAAAAATAAAAAATTATGAATATAAAAAAAATAAATGCATTTCTATAAAAAATAAAAAAAATAAATATTTTGTTTCTAAAAATACAGCTTATTAACAATCTGAGATCCTAAACTCAGATTCTTGAGATATTTAAAATAAAAATACAGAAGTTGAAATCTATTATAGGAAACTAGAGACTATAAAATCCACAGTAAAGTAAGCCACTTAATCTAAAGCTTACCTTATCAAATCATGTCCGCTGCTCATACTCTCCGCCCCTTCTATTTCTCGCCGTTAACTGCTGCGGTCATCGGAAGAGAGAATATAAAAACACTCGATCTCATCTCTAAGCTGTACGCTCCACTTCCTCTTCCAAAGCAACCAACCCCCGCCACCTCCGGCGAGAAGATGATAGAAGATATGCCGGAGTGGGTCGTGAAGCTTATCGTAGATAAAAAAGCCACCTTTGCATGGAAAGTGATGGAGAAGGAAATCTATGCCTCCGACGCCAGCGACCAACAAAACCGCTTCTTGATAAGAAAGCAAACCATCGACGACCGAATAATGCCGGCGATGACGGAAGAAGAGCTTGCATCAGCGAATCTGATTTCTACTGTTGCATCGAACAGGAGCCGACTTTACAACAGAGAAGGAGAAGGAGAAGCAGGGGAGAGGAAACAGGGGAGGGAACACGGAGGGCTCGAGGTTATGGTTTTTAACAGAAACGGATGGGGTTGTTCGCTTTATCTTACTAGGTGGGATGCGAGTAGGGCTTCGGTGCTTAAAGGAGGGAAGTATAGAGAGTTTCATCGCCGGAGTCACTTCGCCATCGGCGGTCTGGTAGAAATGTGGGCTTTCAGAGATGGAGATGGCAAGCTGTGCTTCGTCATTGGGAACATAGTTGATCTCGAGATTTCTCTGTAGCTAGTAGACTAATACATCTACGTCGATCGATTATGGATTTTTTTTTTTTTAATGCATGGGATGTTTTGGTTTAGGCATGCGTGGTATTACATGATAATCCTTGATGTTCATATATCTGATGTAAACTGATTGTTAAATATTTTTGTATTAATTTCTTTCCAAAGTTACACATATATTTAATTCATAGATATGATAGTTGTAGCGTCCTAAAACAATTATGACAATATAAAGATAATAGCTTTAAGTTATAGTTTTGAGCGAAGATTCAACACGTAGGCATAGTGTCAAAATTAAGCGATTTTGGGATCGTTGGATTCTTCTCGACGAGCGTCTCGATTCGACTTTAAGCATATCATATTGTGATATCATTTGACTATCAATCAACATTTTGAACATTCCAAGTATGCTTTAGTTTCTTGATTTGGGCCTATTTGGGCTCGGATTGAACCGATTTCAGTATTGTTGGGTTCATCTCCTCGAGATGTTTAATTTGACTATAAGTGTGTTAAGATCAAAATTTAGATGGTCCCAAATTTAATCTTGAAATTTTCTAACTTGGATATGTCTTGAGATTCGTGCCTGATAAAGACAATTTTTTGTGATTTATCAATAATATTGTTATCTCTTCGTGCATTAATGGTTTATAGTTCATTTTAATTTTCAAAGATATAAACTATGCAATAAGTAATGAAGACTCTCAAGTCTCAACCATTAATGCAAAAAAAAATATATATATAATGACTATCATCTCTCTGAATCAAATCCATATGTAACAATGTAAGAAAATTAACACAGAATGACGCAGGAGCTACAGAGCAAACTCCCTCTGTATAAAACGTATAGCCAATTAGGCGGTCTCTGTATAGCCTATAAATAATCCTGTATGCCTGTAACTATAAATAGTTTTGGCTGAAAGAATAATGCAGATTTTTGGATTGATTGTTAATGAGAATTTGTCTCTTGTGAGTTTTCTGTTTTGTTTCTCTGTATCCTGTTTGTATTCGCAGGTGGTGAGGACACAGGAGCTCGGTGGTTCGTGGATTCGGCCCTCGTCGGAAGTCCGTGGAAAAGAACGGAAATTCAGGTGTTCTGCGTTGGCAACGTAACCAGAGGTTCCGTTCCGGGGCAGTCGTTCCCGGCTTCGCAGCAGAACAGTCTTTTCTCTGTGTGGCAGCTCGTCACCGGTGATTGTCCGGTCTCATTTGGTATCAGAGCTGGCAAGATGCCACCTCGACGGAATCCCCAACGACCTGTCCGTGACATGGTGATTGAAGACCTACAGCGAGAAGTTCAACGATTACATCAAGAATTGGCAAGAAGAGATCAACAGGACGCAGCCCGTCGTCAAGAAGAGGAAGAAGACCTTAATCCGTTTCATAACGAAGTCTCCAGCGAAGATGAAGATCGCAGGAGAAGACCATTGCGAGACCGAACCGTGCATCGTGGTGACGTGGGAATAAAAATTGATCTTCCAGATTTTGACGGCAAGTTAGATCCTGATGAATTTGTGAATTGGCTACATACTGTAGAAAGAGTTCTTGATTATAAAGAAGTACCGGCCGACCGGATTGTCAAATTAGTGGCAATCAAGCTGACGAAAAATGCTTCATTGTGGTGGGAGAATTTGAAGCGTACCCGAGTACGCGAAGGCCGCAGCAAGATCACGAGTTGGGAGAAAATGAAGAAGGAATTACAGCGGAAGTATTTAACCGATCAGTATCGACAAGAACTATTCTTGAGATTACAGCGCTTACAACAACACCAGCTTACAGTTGAGGAATATGTGGCTGAATTTGAGCAGCTCTTGCTCAAGTGCGATCTGGCGGAACCTCCTGAAAACACCATTGCTAGGTTCATCGAAGGTCTCCAACCCGCCATTGCTCACGTGGTACAACTGCAGTCCTATTGGACGTTGCAAGATGTCATAAATTTATCCATAAAAGTAGAGAAGCAGCAAAGAAATTCCAAGCCATTTCACCTCAGAGCTCGGGAGGGCGGTGCTGAGAAAGCCTTCCAGACAAGTAGGTCGGCAATTGGTGGGGCAGCGACATCAAGTATGGGCAACACTGCTGATAAGCGAACAAGCCAGGGTCCCCCTCCTCAGACTATCGGGACAGCCGCAAGAAAATGTTTCAAATGTCACGGCTTCGGACATATCGCCTCAAATTGCCCAACGAGGCGAGTGGTCACTTTAATTGAAGAAGATGAGACCGTGCTTGACACCCCTGTGGCCCATGTAAGCAATCCTGACAACAATCCTCAATCGGATCACACGGCTATTGGTGCAGATGAGGGACAACTCCTAGTCCTCAGGAGATTGCTAAGTGCGCAGAAAGAAGAACCCGTACAGCGACATAATCTTTTCAAGACTAGATGTACCATCCAAGGGCGTGTATGTCAAGTTATAGTGGACAGCGGCAGTTGTGAAAACATTGCTTCCTGCACCTTGGTGGAGAAGCTACAACTGTCCACCGAAGCACATCCCAAACCATATAAATTATCATGGATCCAATCAGAGAATGCGGTAGAAGTCTCCAGACGCTGTTTAGTTCCATTTTCTATCGGCAAATTTAAAGATCAAGTATGGTGTGACGTGTTACCCATGGATGCTTGTCATTTACTGCTAGGACGGCCTTGGCAGTTCGATAGAGGGACCATCCATGATGGAGTAGCCAATACATACACGTTGGTTCAGAATGGTGAAACCATTGTATTACTACCGTTGGCTGTGGGGCAAGAGGGTCCGTCAAACGATCAATTCCTGATCAATAAAAAGGCTTGCCAACTGGCTATCCAAGACGTTCAGCATTGTTACCTATTGTTAATAAAGGAAGTTATTAATGGAGACACTCCTCCGCAGCCAGAGATTCAACAGTTACTGCAAGACTTTCAGGACGTATGGGTAGAGGAACTTCCGGTTGGTCTGCCACCTCTTCGAGACATACAGCATGCCATGGATCTCATTCCCGGGGCCACATTGCCCAACAGGCCCCCGTACCGGCTTCGCCCCGACGAGCATGAGGAATTGAGGAGGCAGATAGAAGACTTGCTAGCAAAAGGGTTCATTCGTCCTAGCGTCAGCCCTTGTGCTGTGCCCGCCCTACTGGTGCCAAAGAAAGATGGAACCTATCGGATGTGTATCGATAGCCGGGCAGTGAACAAAATCACCATCCGTTACCGATTTCCCATGCCACGCATAGACGACCTCTTCGATCAGCTTCAAGGAGCTGTCTTATTCTCTAAGATAGACTTACGAAGCGGGTATCATCAGATTCGGGTACGAGAAGGTGATGAATGGAAGACCGCTTTCAAGGTAAGGGACGGATTGTTTGAATGGATGGTAATGCCTTTTGGGCTGTCCAACGCTCCGAGTACATTTATGCGCTTAATGAATCAGATTTTTCAATCTTATCTGGGCAAATTCGTTATCGTATACTTTGACGATATTCTGGTCTATAGCCCCGATTTTCGGTCTCATCTCCAACACTTGCGGCAAGTCATGGAGATCCTTAGGCAGCAGACATTGTATTGCCATCCAAAGAAATGCCAGTTCCTCAACCATAAAATCCAATTTTTGGGTTTTGTCTTATCAGCCAACGGGATTGAGGTGGATCCAGAAAAAGTTACGGCAATTGTGAGCTGGCCCGTCCCGCACTCTCTCACTGATGTTAGGCGATTTCATGGCTTGGCGTCTTTTTATAGGCGATTCATAGCTAATTTCAGTACAGTGGCAGCGCCGATGACCGAATTACTCAAAAGTGACAGTTTTTGCTGGACAAAAACCGCTCAAAACAGTTTTGAACAACTTAAAGAAAAAATGACGACTGCGCCCGTCCTTCGACTTCCTGATTTCCACAATGTATTTCAAGTTGATTGCGACGCCTCCAATGTAGGAATCGGTGCCGTCTTAAGTCAGGAAGGTCAGCCGGTGGCATACTTTAGCGAGAAGCTAAATGAAGCAAGGCAAAAATACTCCACTTACGATAAGGAGTTTTATGCCATTGTTCGCGCCTTACATCATTGGAGCCACTACCTATTATGCCGAGAGTTTGTTCTTTTCACTGACCATGCCGCCTTGAAGTTCCTTGACAGTCAGAAAAAGCTTCGCGGCCGACACGCTACGTGGTCAGAATCTTTAGCAGCTTTCCAATTTGTATTAAAACACAAATCTGGAAAACTTAATCAGGTGGCTGATGCTTTGAGCCGGAGACATGTTCTGTTGCAGGTACTCCAAAGTAAGGTAATTGGGTTTGAAAATATAAAGGAAATGTATGCTACTGACGTTGATTTTCAAGGTGTTTGGAAACTATGCCAAGACAGCTCACACCTCCAGTATCACATTAAGGATGGTTTTCTGTTCTTTCGCACTTGTCTGTGTATTCCCAGAGGTTCAATCCGATTGGTGTTAATCTCCGAATGCCATGATAGTGGAATGGCAGGTCATTTCGGACGCGATAAAACATTGTCCCTGATCAAAGAAAAATTTTATTGGCCAGCAATACATAAGGATGTGAATCGTTATGTGCGAGGATGCAGAATTTGTAAAAGAGCCAAGACGCCGGGCACCAATGCCGGTTTATACTTGCCCCTGCCTGTCCCTAGCGGACCGTGGGAAGACGTCAGTATGGATTTTGTGTTGGGTTTACCTCACACTCAGAGAAATAAAGATTCGATCATGGTCGTTGTTGACCGATTCTCTAAGATGGCACATTTTGTAGCCTGCAATAAGACACTCGACGCCACTCATATTGGGGACCTATATTTTAGAGAAATTGTTCGGTTGCATGGTATTCCTAAAACCATTACTTCAGATCGAGATGTAAAGTTCCTAAGCCACTTCTGGAAGACCCTATGGGGAAAGCTAGGTACGCGGTTGCAATTCAGTTCCGTCGCTCACCCTCAAACGGATGGGCAAACTGAAACTATCAACCGAAGTTTGGGAAATCTGCTCAGGTGTTTTGTGGGCAAAAACGTGCGGCAGTGGGATTTGATATTAGCTCAAGTCGAATTTGCGTTCAATCGGTCGATCAATCACACTACCGGCCGAAGCCCCTTTGAAATCGTGTATGGCCATAATCCACTCTCTCCAATTGACCTTATTCCTATAGCAAATGTATCTGCATACAGCACCGATGGAGAACAAAGGAGTGTGGAGATAAAGAACTTGCATAAACAGGTACAGGAAGAGATTGCAAGACAAAATGCTAAGTATCAAAGACAGGCTAATAAACACCGAAAATTTGTACAATTCAAAGAAGGGGATCTGGTATGGATCCGGTTGAGGAAGGAAAGGTTTCCTCCGGGACCTTTTGGAAAGCTCAAACCCAAGGCGGATGGTCCTTTTCGAATCCTTAAAAAGATCAACGACAACGCCTATCAGATCGATCTACCTGGAGATTATAACGTGTCAGCTGTGTTTAATGTGGCTGATCTCACTCCTCACTATGATATAGAGGAGTCTTCCCCACCCCGGTTGGATGACGCAGGAGCTACAGAGCAAACTCCCTCTGTATAAAACGTATAGCCAATTAGGCGGTCTCTGTATAGCCTATAAATAATCCTGTATGCCTGTAACTATAAATAGTTTTGGCTGAAAGAATAATGCAGATTTTTGGATTGATTGTTAATGAGAATTTGTCTCTTGTGAGTTTTCTGTTTTGTTTCTCTGTATCCTGTTTGTATTCGCAGGTGGTGAGGACACAGGAGCTCGGTGGTTCGTGGATTCGGCCCTCGTCGGAAGTCCGTGGAAAAGAACGGAAATTCAGGTGTTCTGCGTTGGCAACGTAACCAGAGGTTCCGTTCCGGGGCAGTCGTTCCCGGCTTCGCAGCAGAACAGTCTTTTCTCTGTGTGGCAGCTCGTCACCGGTGATTGTCCGGTCTCATTGATGCAGGCAACTTCTCTGTAGGACTCATTCTTCCAGTTCTTCCCATTCTGCTTGATCTCATGTTAACGCACTTCTGTTCGACGTCCCTGAGACTAAGCTAAAACAATTGATGATATGTAATTACAGATACATAACTTTACCTCTTGTTACCTGTAACAAAATTATCCTAGTCAATGATTACACGTGTATAGCTTCTATTCGTCTTTGTTGTCTATAAATATTTCACTATAGTGGTATGTTGAGACATTGAATACAAGCAACATTCCTGTGCTCATTTCTTGTTTTCTTTCCCGCCTTATCTATCTTCATGGTATCAGAGCAGGTCTACTCTAGTCTTTCTTGTTTTCTTGTTCTTTTTCTTTTCCCGTCATGGCGCACTCTTCTTCATCGCAGACAATGCAAGTAATCATTCGATGATCACTACAACATTCCGGCATCACTTCAGTTCGTTATCTCCAATATCATAATCATTGTTCCCACTCAATTATCTCCAGAGAATTCTATCGTCTGGAAATTGCAAATTCTTAAACTTCTGAATGCCAATGGGTTTGTTACTTTTATTCTCCTTCAGTTTCCCCATCACCTCGTCTTTGTCAACTACAAGATGGGACTACTGAGATTAATTTAAATACAATGAATGGATTCTTATTGATCAAAATCTAGCAGCAGCCATATGTTTGACTCTTTCTTCGGTGATTCTTTCATATGTGATACATCTTGAGTCTTGTTTGGCCATCTGGACAACAATTGAGTGTAGACTTCAATCATTGAACTAATCAAGAGTTATACAACTTAAAAATGAGCTTCACAATATTCAAATGAAGAATCTCACAATGTCTCAGTATCTTATGAACATCAAGTCCATTGTTGACAACATAGCAGCCGCGGGATTGATGGTTGATCAGGAAGATATTGTACTGTATATATTGAATGGTCTTCTATCCTCATATCAAGCTTTCAACATATCCATCCAAACAAAGTTTCATCCAATAAACTTTGATGACTTATACTCTCTTCTAATAAGTGAAGAGATCAATATCCAAGCTGAATCGATCAAGCAGGTGTAGCTTGTAGATCCTTCCACTGCCTTATTTTCATCAAGAGGAAGAGGACATAGGGGGCATGGTCGATCTACTCCTTAATCAACAAGACCAGCTTCATCCAATGCCATCTCTTGTCAAATTTGTAATAAAAGAGAATATTCGGCGCACAATTGCTGGGACATGCAGTCTTAACACAAGCTACAATCCTCCGAAATCGCAACCACCTAATTCATCAGCATCACATACTATGGTAGCCGCAAATGAGCCCATCAATCCTGACTGGTCTTTTGGATTCAGGTGCCTCTGATCACCTTACACATTCGACTGATAATATAGGCCGAGCTGAACGCCAATAAAAATTAAGACATTTAAAAAGATAATGAAAAGTTGGCATGCAATTTCATAAATATGATATGTAGTATGATTTATAATAATTTTGGAAAAAAAAAAAGGAAATTGCTGTCTCTAACAAAATCAACGAGATATAGACTAAAGAACAAACCATCATATCTTATTACAAATTTAAGAATTAAAGAATTAACTATAATACAAAGTGGATATTTTTAATTTCATCTTATAATTCACAGTTTTTAATTGACAGTGCACTCAGTAGGCAAGCCTTGGGGGAATCGCTTGCGATCGGCGCAGTAGTTATAGATCATGTAATTACTCTGCACCCACAACATCCTCTTCTGGTTCGTCACATCCATCTGGTAATCCATCCACGTTCCAGCCCCACCACCACCCATCTTCCTAGCTGCCGGGCATCTTGATCTGCCGGCGACCCACACGCAAGCGTCGGCGTTAAAGCTACGGTAAGAAGCGATAAATGGCGCATTTTTCCAGTCCGTCTTGATGAGGCCTCCACGGGTAGCCCAATCGTCAGCGTTCCAGAGGCTGGAGTAGATTCTCATGGCCTGACTCTTTGGGAACGCCACCCCTTTCGTCTCCAGATTTCTGAAAACCCTTATGGGCGTCCCATCCACCATGAATCTGCGCATGCATTTATCAAAGTTAGCATCTTTTCTCATATTTGATAAGTGATTATTAAAAGCTCTAGTTTTTGACGGCTTACATAATTTGTTGGGGATTCCAGATAACAGAGTAGGTGTGGAAATCCTTGGTGGGATCGAACCAGAGCTTGAACTGCATCTCCCGATTGCCCTTCCCCTGCGTGAACACGTTGGTGTGCAACGTGTAAGGGTCGCCGCTAAGGTTCCCAAGGAACTCGAAATCGATCTCATCGTGTGTCGGCCCCTGAGACGATAGCTGCAGGTGAAGCAGTAGTAAACCTCATTAGTTTAATGAATTCCGAGCTTTCACATGATAGAGTTACCGGCGTGAGAATGTTACTTACATAGTAGGCGGTGACGGTGCCGGCGGAATTGCCAGGGACGAGCTTGAGTTGCATGTCAATCTTGCCGAAGAGGTACTCGCTCTTGGACTGGAAGCCGGAGCCTGAAGCCCTGTCGAGGGAAAGGGTCAGCAGCTGCCCTTTATTCAGGACCTTGGCACGGCCGTTGCCCCAAGTGATGTCGATGTCATTGTTGAAGTTCCCTGCGGCGGCAGTGGAGACCGTCGCTGCAAGCAGAGTGCAGGCCAGTATAGGAAGAAGCAGTGCATTGGCCATTGCGGAGCTAGTCATCGTGAAGCTTAATGGAGAGGAGATAGCAATTAATTATGATCGCTGTTTTACGAATTTGGGTGTGGATATGGGAGCTGAGGCCGAAGGGCTTTTATAGGAGGCTTAGAAAATGAAGAAAACGTGGAGGGTGAAGGTAGGAATAAAGGTAGTGATTTCCAGCTAGTTTCTTCCCACTCATCGGCTCTTCTTAGCTGGCATCAGTCTGGATACAGAACACGGCATTGATGAATTAAGTTGCACACAGTATACAATGGCTATATTGTGATCATATGATATTGTTACAATTATTAAAAAAAAACACTTTTTTTTTGCATTATATCGAATTAATACCTGTTGAATTTGAATTGATATTGTATTATATCATGATATTTTGTAAAATATAAGCTTAAGTTTCGTTTAAGATAATTTTTTTAAGATCAAAACTTAAAAATAATTAAACTTATTCCAACTATAGCATAAAATATAGCATAAAATAACTTAAAAATATAGCATAAAATAACTTAAAAATAATAAAAAATAATGATCAAAACTTATTCCAACTATATCTAAGAATAGTTTTTGTTTAAGCATTTGATATTTAAGATCACTAATGCAAATAGTTGAAGAAATTATTAGTGGAGCAATGATTTGACCACTTTTAACTTGGTTGGAGTATCATTATTTTTTTATGATTTTTTTTTTAGCAAAATTACGGGACAAGCAAAACTTTTATTTCATAAAAATAAAATTATATTATAAAGCATACAACTCGGTATAATAGTTTGTTCGCTAAGGGCATCTCCAACCGAAAATTTCATTTTTCGCTCCAAAATGCAGTGAAACTAAAAAATGCCGTGATTCTTCTCCAATCGAACTCCATTTTGCACGCTTCTGGGAAGGTATCCGTCTTTCTCCTCTTTCGCGTGTTTTTTCGTCAAATCCGGTTGAAACAGAAAAATAGCGTAGGTGAGCAGTGACACGTCAATATCAGCGTCGCATTGTTCACCCACAAGCAAAAATAGGAAGATTTGACGTTCGGCTAGATCAACCGAACGGCGCCATAAACATATTTGACGTTCGTTTGAAGAAGCCCTATGGAGCTCAAAACACAACTAGCAATGCTCAAGATTCTAAAATCTAAACGCAGGGAAAAAAATCACAGGAGAAAACATTAAAAAAAAAAAAAAAATTTAAGAACTAAAGAAATTAAAATAAAAAAGATGCTGTACTCAGACAACAGCCAAAAACCCGTCAAATCATAGATGTGTCAAAAAGAAGATTGATCTTGGTTGCCTGAGAAGTGAGAAGGAACAAGACCATCTAAGGAGCAAAGGGCGTAAACTCATCCAGAATGACCAAAATTTAAAAGAAGCTGCAAGGCCTTATAAAGAGGAGCTGCGATAATGCTGCAAGTGGTTCTTAAAGATGTGCCAATTCTTTCATTAACTTGAGATGTATTGCTTTTCTTGCCCAGCAGAAAAAATATGAACAATATTCATGTAATCATTCAATCGCTATTAGTATAAATATATAATTATAAAAATATGTAACAATAAATGAAATAGTAACATGCTATATGATCCATAAATATTAATACAACTATATATTTTAAGAGCATTGATCAACATAGTTGAAAGTGATCAGTAAGCCCTATTAATCTTACACTCAGTAGTTCCAAAATAATTTATATAGGGGTGTCAATATTTGACACGACATGAAAATATGACCCGAACCAGAAATTTCGGGTTGGACCTGACCTCAGGTTTGGGTTCTCTTATTCGACCTGTTTGAAAAACGAGTTAGATTTGAGTTCCCGTATTCGACCAGTTTGAAAAACGGGTCGGGTTTGGGTTGACCCGAAAGGTTGTCGGGTCAATCAGGAAACCTGTCACGGCCCGACCCGATCCGGGACGGATCCCGCTCGCACCGGGTCGCGACACGGAACGAACAGACTGACTGACCAGGATCTGGCTTTGGAATTTGCTTATTGAACTAAATCTTTCAAATTATTTCAACTCAAACACCAACACACAGAACAGACCAGAGCTACTATGAATCATCAAATGCAGCGGAACAAATCATCTATATTTTTCTTTCTTTTCCTCAAAACAATCATCTACAAATACGGTACATGGCTAACAGAAGAAATACAGAAGAAAAGCCATGACCGTACAAAAATCAAAAGTACAAAAGTACCTATCACAGATCGGACTCTGAACTCTAGTCCTGGACTTCGTTCCCTTTCCCAGAACCTGAAAACCACCAGAAAACGAGAGTGAGCTCAACAGCTCAGCAAAGCAACAAACCTCCAATCAAAATTCTCAGATTCCAAAACCAAACACATCAGACCCAAATTCAAATCAGAAACCAAAACAGAATTAGACAGATATCGGAATCTTCGTACAGAAATCATAATCGGACAGTTCATAACAAAACAGATCAAATCAGAACAGATACGGACATATCAAATCAAAATCAGATCGGAACAGAAACAGACATATATAAAATCAGGAACATATTAGAACAAACAGATATCAGATATCAGATATATAATTAATAGCTCCTGGACGATGCTTACAGAAAAACACCTGGAGCAAATCTGGGCAAATTCTGGAACAGATTCTCAACTGATCGTCCCAGGACGATCTGGTCGTCCTGGACGATCATGGAGCAGATTTTGATATTACAAAACCCGTTTACAATGAGTTACCCTACTCGCCCTCGTCTGCGCGCCCGCCTGCATGCCAGTGTCCCCCCCCCCTCTCCCTCCTGAGCGCCAGCGTCCGAGTGCCCACCTGAGTGCTAGCGTCCGAGCGCTCGCCTGTGCGCCCGCATCCCAACGCCTGGCTGCGCGCCCGAGTCCCCGCGCCTGCCTACGCGTTTGCATCCAATATGCGTCCGCATCTGCCCGCCCGCCTATGCGCCCAAGTCCCGCGCCTGCTAGTTACAGCCCGCGTCCGCGCTCGGATATGTAATTTTGTCGGGTCGGCTCAACCTGGTAACCCGACGGATCATGTCCGGGTCCGAGTTTCAGGTCGGGTTAGGGTCGACCCGTTTGAACCCGGGTCAGTTCCGGGTTCGACTCGAAACCCGATTTTGACACCCCTATTTATATAACATATTAAGACATGAGTACATATCATTATTATATGCATTTCGTAAAATGTTTATGTTATGCATCATGTAAATCATGTGATTCATATATAACAAATATTTATATTAGTTTTATGAGTATTATCAATATTTGTATTAGTCATAGCATATATCTTATGTAAATTATGTCATATCAATTATGTTATCATGCATATACATGTATTGTAAATAAGAAAATACATCTAACTATGTGTGATATTTTTTCTGTATCTAGTCCTGTGTGACCACTATACAAGAATTAGTCATTATCAGAAGTCATTTAGGTCATATTACTTTCATATCAAAAGTCATAACTTCATGCCCATTAGTGTATCATATCACTTCAATCTATCTTTTTATGTCTCCCTTTTCATAGCATTTGGGATTACACCACAAATTTTATTTTAAAGTAAAGCCCATAAGCCGACCCTTCTGTATGTGATAATATATATTCAGCCAACTTGAATCAATCAATCATTTCTTGCTACCCTTTCTTGCATACAAACATTTCATAATATATATAAAATAATAAATATCTAATAGCACACTCAATGTTCAGTTCAATGTATAATACTAATATTGCATGTAAAATGCATATGAACTAAAATTAATAAAATTCATAAGAAAATATAGTATGCACTTTTTAATATATAATCCCTCGCAATAAATAGACACGGGACAAGAAATATAGAAGTGCGAGAACTGTTAAAAAAATCTAAACCCTAAAAAATAGAAAATGTACATATACACCACTCAACTCAAAAAAATCAATGTTAGTAACTCAACATGCCATTTTCCCTTGCTCTATATTGAAATAAATTGCATAATATATAATGACCTAATACAACTCAGTAGATTATATTATCCAAATTATTTCTTAATAATTACAAAACAAAAAACATAAAAAAGAAGTTATTCCAAGCTCAATCGAAAACTTATAACAGTAGAGTGGTGTTAGAACAATATAAGGTGTTCCAGATAACTAAGTAAGTTACATAATTTAGAGCATAGTATGTTTAATAGAATGTAAAGTATGCTAAATGGAATATAAATAAACATACAATGCAGAAAAAAATGTACAAAACTCCAACTGTTATATCTCTAATTCGAAACTTCAGACCCTTATGCCTCCCATTCAAAACTCCTGGCCCTCGGCCAATTCAGTACTCTCAGCATATTCAAAATTTTTTAAACAGAACTATGTAGATATATAATAGAACTCCCCTTGAACTTCTTAGATATAAACATAATATCATACAAAGATGCACAGTACATCAATTAGGCCTTATAACATTGTAGTTAACCAGTCAAACATAAATTGGACTATTTTCCCAATTGACAACATTTAAGCAGCCACTCAATACAGTGTAGTTAAAATTTACATACTCAAAATTTTATCAAATTATTAGACATTGTGAAGAATTAAGAGTGTCAAAACTTGTTTCATATTGAGTTCAGGTCAAATTCAAAATTGACTCATTCTTAAAAGGTTTGACAAGAACTTGACCTGCTAATCTAGTTGAGTGTGATGGACAAGTGTGAGCGAGCGAGCTAGTGCGAACTAGCAAGGAATCGAGAGAGGGCAAGGGCGAGTGTGACTGCGAGCAGCAATCGTGAGTGCGAGTGTGATTGGTGAGATAAGATTGACTGTCCGAATGAACAAGTGGCGGATGGGTCAAACGGGTTGTGTTGGAGTTTGTGGGTTAACCTGAGCCCAACCTTATATTTTAATAAAGACAAAAATAAAAAACCACCATCCAACCCATTTATTAAACGGGTTAACCCATACCTAGTATTTTTTTAATCAAACTTTTTTATGTCATATATTGACTACCCTATGCAAAACGATATTTCGAAGGTTTAATTATTTTACAATATTATTTTTCAATGTAAAGATGTTTTCCTATAATTTTAGAAAATCAGTTTAAAAAATATCCAATCGAAATCTTATAGAAAAATACCTAAATTTTTAGAAAAACGTTATCTGTAATCTATCAAAAAATTATCCGGTTAAAATTTCCATGTCTAAAAATTTACTCAGTTTGAAAGCCATAAATTTATATTTTAAATATGGAAAATCTAAACATCGTAGAATTGTTAAAAACTGAAATAAACACAATACAAACTATCTCGAGTTAGACAACTTCTAGAACTAATTTGTCGGTAGAAAATGACCTAAAGTGACCCATACTTATTTTCTCTCTCTAAAATTCCTCCTCTTTCTCTCTCTGTAGCTAGCTGATGTGATTGGGTGAAATGGCTTGGTTTAATGGAAAATTTTATTCTAATAAAAATTTTAGCTAAGCACCGCTTCGCCCAATCACACAAGCTAGTCACAGTGCCACCCTGAATGCCGCAACATGAATTAATTTTGTAAAATTTCAGAGAGCTCAACGCCACATTATTGCTTACCCTAGCAATGCAGCATCTCAAAGGAAAAATTTTCAGATTACACAAACATACACACAGTGTAAAACCTGACCTGCTGGGCTTTGTAAAGCTCATTATATGTGGTTAACAATTTCAGGTCCGAGCAAGGCAACTGGAATGGAGTTCGATCAGAATGTCAGACGAATCCTTTCACTATGGATGCCTGGGGCGTCACACACAGGCCCCCAAGACCCGCTTCAGAGAACATTCTTACATTCACTTTCATACAAAATATTTTCACGCACATGTAAATATTTTCCATTTATAGAAATTCAATAGTTTAAATTTTTATGATCGAGTCATAACATTTGACATTTTATCCTAACTCAAAAAATGTTATAGGCAAGTCAATTTGAAGCTAATCCATTTATTAAATGGGTCAATCTGAATCCGAATTTTTCAATTCAAATTAAGTTGATGGATTGGGTCATATATTGACCCCCACCCCACCCCCCTATTTGAAACCATGCACTATTTCATGATAAAGCTTTTACTCCATATAATATCCTTACCATTCCTCAAGGTAAATATTTTGAAGTAATTTATTAATCAGGAAGCTCTATATGACAATCCTTATGTCTCTCCCTATTCATAATCTTTTACGTTTGGAGCTCTTTAACTATAGAGGATCAAATCATGCTTATTGCTCTTATCTTTATATTAAAATCATACATGTTTTATTCCCTTATGTGAATAAGGGCTATAGTTAGACCTGTCAATATTGGACCCGACCCGAAAACCCGACCCGAAAATTTCGGGTTCGGGTCAACCCGAACCCGAACCGGGTCGGGTTCGGGTTAGAGATTTCGACCCGTTTGTAAAACCGGGTCGGGTTCGGGTTGACCCGGAAACCCGAAATCGACCCGGTTTGACCCGTTTTTAATTAATTTTGGAGGATTTTAATGAATTCACAGTGCCACCCTGAATGCCGCAACATGAATTAATTTGTAAAATTTCAGAGAGCTCAACGTCACAGCACCGCTTACCCTAGCAATGCAGCGCCTCAGAGGAAAAATTTTCAGATTACACAAACATACACACAGAACTTCAAGACCCGCTTCAGAGAATATTCTTATGTTCACTTTCATACAAAATATTTTCATGCACATGTAAATATTTTCCATTTATATAAATTCAATAGTTTAAATTTTTATAATCGAGTCATAACATTTGACATTTTATCCTGATTCAAAAAGTGTTATAGGCAAGTCAATTTGAAGCTAATCCATTTATTAAATGGGTCAATTTGAATCCAAAATTTTCAATTCAAATTAGGTTGCTGGATTGGGTCATTTATTGACCCCCTACTTTCAATTGCCAATATATCTTTTCAAATCCCTTTAATTTTTTTATTTTTATTATTTTTATTATTTTAAACTCAATTCCTTCTAAAAGGACGAATTCAACCTAACATCCGAGATTAAACAGACGTAACAGAGGATATGGACCACAATGCAATTATAAAAAACAACAAAAGGTTGGAATGCGTGCAATTTCATAAACATAAAAAAAAAGATTATAATTTATTAATAATTTAGGGAAAAAAATAGACTCTGACGCGATCAAAGAATCTCAATACAAATTTAAGAATAAAAGAATTATCTATAATACAAAGCAGCTATTTAACTTCACACTTCTCAGTTGATGGTGCACTCAGTTGGCAACCCTTGTGGGAATCGTTTGCGATCGGTACAGTAGTTGTAGATCATGTAATTACTCTGCACCGACGACATCCTCTTCTGGCTCGTCACATCCATCTCGTAATCCATCCAAGTTCCAGCCCCACTGCATCTTGATCCGCCGCCGATCCAAACGCAGGCGTCGGCGTTGAAGCCTTGGTAAGAAGCTGTAAATGGCGCGTTGTTCCAATCCGTCTTGATGAGCCCTCCACGGGTGGCCCAGTCGTCGGCGTTCCAGAGGCTGGAGTAGATCCTCATGGCCTGACTCTTTGGGAATGAAACCCCTCTCGTCTCCAAATTCCTGAATACCCTTATGGGCGTCCCGTCCACCATGAATCTGCGCATGCATTTATCAAAGTTAGCATCTTTTCTCATATCAGATAAGTGATAATTAAAAAGCGCTAGTTTTGTTGGCTTACATAATTTGCTGGGGATTCCAGATAACAGAGTAGGTGTGGAAATCCTTGGTGGGATCGAACCAGAGCTTGAACTGCATCTCCCGATTGCCCTTCCCCTGCGTGAACACGTTGGTGTGCAACGTGTAAGGGTCGCCGCTAAGGTTCCCAAGGAACTCGAAATCGATCTCATCATGTGTCGGCCCCTGAGACGATAGCTGCAGACGAAGCAGTAGACACCATCAGTTCAATGAATTCCGAGCTCTTAATGGAGCTAACGGCGTGAGAATGTTACTTACATAGTAGGCGGTGACGGTGCCTGCGGAATTGCCGGGGACAAGCTTGAGCTGCATGTCAATCTTGCCGAAGAGATACTCGCTCTTGGACTGGAAGCCCGAGCCTGAAGCCTTGTCCAGAGAAAGAGTCAACAGCTGCCCGTTATTGAGTATTTTCGCTCGACCGTCGCCCCAAGTAATGTCGAAGTCATTGTTGAAGCTTCCTGCGGCGGCGGCGGAGAGCGTAGCAACAAGCAAAGCGCACGCAAATATTGGAAGCAGAAGCGAATTGACCATTGAAGAGGTAGTCATCATATGAAGCTTCAATTAGAAGGCGGAGGAGGGGATGCAAATCAAATAAGGGGCTGGGGGCGGGGCTGGTTAATTTGGATGAAGAGGTCGGAAGTGAGGGTGAAGGGCCTTTATAGGAGTCTAAAACGCGCTGTGAGGACATTGGAGACTTCCTAGCTATCTTCTTCGCACTTATCTTGTCACCGGGATGTGTTAGCTGGCAGCAGTCTGGATGCAGTACGCGGGGTGGATGAAATAAGCAAAACACGCTATCCTGTGGCTATATTATGGTTGTATGGTATTGCTATAAATAATAAAAGGCACTGCCTGATGAATTAATAAGAATAATAATAAGAAAAAAAAATTACGGCCTCATTTAATTGTAATAAAATACAAAAATTATCTCTTCTTCAGAGTTAAAAAAAATGGAAACATATAATTAAAAATAATTATCTTATTCTCTTATAATTAAGGATTATAGAAGTTGAGCATCAACAATAGGATAGTTGATGGAGCTCAATATTAGTATACATAAAATAATAGTACGATGGTAGAAGTCGAGCGACGATAGTGATGATTACTTATATTATTGTTGATCACCGAGAAATCTAATAGACGTATTTGATGGTTAGTAATATTTTTTGTTTATCTTTTTGAGTTAAAAATAAGCTTCACACTTTAAATGTTAAACTCCATAGTAATTATGTGCAAATTATCATCTAAAGCCAACTTATAATCATAAGCAATAATAATGATGATTATATCACCAACAGATAATCTCAACTATCTTTGAAGCATAAGCTAAAGACATTTGATCATTTAAAAAAAAAAAACTGATGAATGTCAGTCTTATTTGAACTCGTTGCTTGAAATTGTACTGTTCAACCCTCTTTGAAGTTTGAAGGATTGATTAAGGGTTGTACATATAATTTTGATCAAGGGTTCTAGTAAAGTTCAAATAACTTCAAACTGGCTAAAATATGTCAAAGTTTATTTGAATATTAATAAATTGATTCATTTGAGTTGTTCAACTATATATGCAGATGTTTAAGCTAATCTTATTTGTTCATAGGTATTACTTGGTGTGGGTTGTATATAAAGCTACGAAAGGACGAGTTATGGAAAAACAAGTTATAAAATTTGAGGCTAATGACTTTACTTCTTAGACTAAGTGATATCCCTTTGAGCCATTCTTCAAAGCTTCTAGAATAAAATTCTTTGGTCCATAAATTCTTCAATTATAATTATTTTAGGCTAATGATCGACTTTACTGCTTAAACTAAGTGATATCCCTTTGAGCCATTCTTCAAAGCTCCTAGAATAAAATTCTTTGGTCTCTAAATTCTTCAATTAATATTATGTAAGGCTAATGATAAAAAGAATGGTGAGAACTCCATTGTGCTTAACATATGATGGAAGAAAACAACCCTCGGGATCACATGACTTGTTTTAGTGAATGGCTTAAATTTTTAAGAGTTTTCATATGATGTTGATTTTGAAAGGATGGCATGAAGTAGCATTCTTTTTTAACCACTACTTGGATGGGGATAAGAATTTTAAAATTGCAATATTTGAAAATGCTTTTATGAAATGCACTAACAAAGATAATTTATAGAAGCTTCTATTTTGCTTTTTTGTTGATGGTTTTCATGTATTCATGACATTTATAGTGTGGCCATCACTAAATTGATTCTCATGGTCAAATATGATGATGGATATTTTAGATGCCCTTGGAGTAAGATGTCTTGGGAGACAATTTTATGAGGGTTTAAGGGATAATGTGCACTATATATGGAGCATATGTAGTGGGGAAGATTGCCTTTGACTAGTGCACTATGATTGTATTTGCATTATTGCCATATTATTGGACTTATCTAACCTTGGGAAACATATGTGTGGAGTTCCTTTGGAATGGAATGCTAAGGATGTTGAGTTGAAAGACTAACAAAGTTCTCACAAGCAAAATATTTTTTTCATAGCTCATGATCATAAAGACAGAAGTGTTTTTTTTCATAATATAAGAATATAAAGAACTTATGAGGAGATGTATACAAGGTGCTAAAATTTTCTCTTCCTTATTTTCTATTTGGAAGTTTTTAATCTCAAGCTACAATTTAAAGTTAATAAGAAGGATTTCTATTTGGCCTATTATTCATATTCTCACTTAGTCTTTCATAATTAAAATTAGAAGAAATCAAGCACGACTATTTATGATAAGAGAGTAAGGGAGATAGTGGATTTGCAACTATCTACAAGTAATTTCCTCTCATCTTAATACGAGAGGATAAAGTAGCATTTTGGCATCGTATGAGGTTGACAACTCTGAGCAAAAAGAAATAGGAGTGGGCATTCAAAATGAAGAGTGATTTAAATAGTCAAATACTCTAACAACATGATTAGATAGTAAGGTAAGAAATATTTTTCTTCATTTAAAGTGTGAGAAATTATTTCATTAAACTAGCTTTAGTTTCAAATTTTTAGCATATTGATTATGTATATTTCCTAATAAGGGAGAAAATAAAATGTTTTTCAAAAACCAGTGGTTGAGGCATAATTTTGTTGAATAAAATATTTGATTACTAATGCAGAACAATAATTGTAATGTTCAATGAAATAATAAGGAATGAATCTTTCAAGTGGTGTGAATATACTACGTACCATGTATACCATTAGGAAAGATGGTAAGTTTCTAAAGCCATGGCATGCATGATGCAAAGTTCATGTATTTTTCTATTGAATCGAAATAATGTTTATTAGATAATATATGAGACCTCAATGTCAACAAAATTCATGAAGGTGCACCATGATATAAAATTGGCAAGCAAAGATGAATCCATTCTACAAGTGCTTCTCTAAGTTATTTGCATAGCGAAATTATTTTGACTATTGACAAGTATCACTTTCATCATAATTTTTTTGCTACATAGGAGTTTTCAAATGTTATCTTAAGATAAATCATCTATTAATTCAATAACTAGTAATCAAAATTAAAATAGTTTTTTATATATTTTGATTGATGAGCCATTTACATTTTATTTAGAATGATAATTGTGAACTATATTTACAACAAATGATATGTCTAATTTTAAAAATGAATCTATTGGATGTTATATCTGATCACATGTTGATTTTTTTCACAAAATATTTATCCATGCATCTATATTAGAATGTTATTTTACCATTATATTTGGTGCATACATTTATTTCTAATGTATAAATCAATTTATAGAAGTGTAGTGTTATAATTGCTATGATTGTACTATCTCATAAATATTTTGTTTGATCATCTTTATTTTTTTATTATATTTAGCGTCTATGTTTCTTTCAATAGTACTTAAAGTGTCATTGCAAAATATTTATCATATAAGCACCTTATTCGACCATATTCGAATAATTAAAACTATTCTATGTTCGACTCTTCCATCAGTCACGTCAAATATTTATATTTGATGAAAATGATGTACGTAGGTTTGATTAAGTGTTCGAATAAATGCAATTTAGATTATAATTTTTTTGAATAAACACATTATTGATCGTGTTTAACCAATTAATCGACCCTATCTTCTATCATTTCATTAATCGGTAAATTATCATCAAGAAAGGGTCTAACATTGGTTTGATTAAGTGTTGAAGTGTTAACTATTGTATATATTTTTTATTAATATATTTTAAGCACCTTATTTGATCTTGTTCAAATAAAAAATCTACCATGTGTTCAACCCTTTCATCTATCATAAGATTATCTTCTATTGAAGGATCAAATATATGTTTGATTAAGTATTTGACTAAATATTAATTTTTTTAAAAAAATATAGTTTAGGCACTTTATTTGAACATATTTAAATACAAGTTACTCTACACTGATTACGTCGTCGATCTTATCACATTATCTTAAATAAAAAGGTCAATAGGTTCGATAATAATTTAACATGATTGATGAAAGGGTCGGACATAAGGTTTGAATAAGTTTCAATTTTTTTATAAATTTTTTTAATAATAACTTAAACTTCTTACTCGAACAAGATTGAACACTCTATAGAATATATGCTTGATTATTTTATCAATCAATATCAAATTATCTTTGATGAAATGGTTAAACATAGTTTTGCTTGTGTTTGAATATGTTTTAACTATTTTATAAGTTTTAAGACAAATGTATCGACTGTATATGAACTTTATTCGATGCTTATTCAAATTAATGTTAAAATTGTTATATATTATATATTAAATTTAATTATAACTAAATTTTAATTATTCAAATTATAATTAAATTAAATATATAAATATTATTGCATCAACATATTATTTAATTCAAGATAATATAATTCTATCCTTTTTTACTTTTTTTTTGACTCAATATCTTCTTTCAAACAAACAAGAATTCAACAACCTTTAGATAGAGACTAAGATTTTATTTGGGATAGTTTTCTTTTTTGTTTTTTAAAATAATATTTTAGTTAAAAAAGTTTTTAGCATAAAAATCTTCTTTAAAAAGCACGAAAAAAGCCCTCTCGAATAAGGGAAATTATTGGATTCGGACACCAAATACAGCTTACCGTTCAGAGATGAATCATGTGCAACCACGTTATCCAGTACCGAGCTCAGTATTGAGCAGTACCGAGCTTGATTTAGAATAAGTGATGATGTGACACATTGATGTAGTGGATCGGCGGAAGTCGATACCTGCAAGAAGGATTTGAAAATTCCCAATCCAGGGAAGAAGAAGAAGAAAGCTTTTCAAGCTTCAAAGACTAAAATATATCATTCAATGCCTCTTTTCTTCTTACATCACAAAATATATAATACTTTAGGTAGGAAACTAGAGAAAACTAGAAGGTTCTTTGTAAGATATCCTAAGGATCATTTTAGGCTAAAGTGCTCCGCATCATTCTCCCCTTGCGTAAAAAAAACTCGACTCCGTTCGAGGCTCGTTACTTAGAAGGGAGGTAAGGTGGAAAACAATTCCTGGATCGAAAACTTTGTTCTCAATATTTTCTTGGAAGTCCTCAAAGCTCATTACTAGATTGTCCATTGCTTTGTAGTCCCCAATGGATTGGTAAGCGTCCTCTCGTATAGGATTCCTCACGCTGTTGAGTCTCCCAGCTTTGTCATACAAGTCCACCATGTAGCCGTAATTCTTAGACCAATACTCAATTCCATAATTACTTTTCATCAAATCAAGTCCTCTATCAGCCAATCCCGCAATGCTGTACCCACGGAGGGCAAAAACAAGTGTAATTTCCTTGGGCTCTAATTTTTCTTTCTCCATGAGCTCAAAGACCTCAATGCATTGCTTGACTGCTCCCTTCATGCCTCTAGCAAGGATATCATTTCTAGACAAAGATGCAGTTTCACATGTTTTGAATAACTCAGGATGCTGCTCTTGATTTATGCTTTCTAGTAGATGAAGAATTTGAACTGTGAATCGATCTCCCTCGACAAAATCAGCACTGAAATCGTCAATAACCAACTGCTCGAAGACAGTAGCGACATTACGTCGAGCATTACGTGAGCATGATGTTGGATCAACCCTTTCAGCACCATTTAAACATGGTATTTCCACATCTGTTGAAGTTACGAATTCTGCAAAGCCAAAAGAGGGCAGGGATATAAAACTCACAAAAGAATTAGCATGTAGTAAGTTTAGAGCAAAGAAAAAGGTCGCATCCGTGGCAGTTGATGGCAAGACAGACTGGGTAAATGGCGCTGAACTAGATGAGAAGGACGAGGACAGAGCACTTCCAAATGAAGATGTTGAAGATGAAGGTAGCTGATTGGGAGGATTTGCGGTGCAGTCGGCTTCGGAACCATGCTCCGCGGACATTCTGATATCCACGAATCCTCCACCTCTCATCCCCTGAGAGTTCATATTACTGCCCAATGGCAACTGTGGGGCGTACGTCCTCGCACCCTTGGCGGACATAGCGAGATTAGCGATAGCATTTGCAGGAATGGATCTCGTCATGATGTTCGCGTTACAGCGTCCTGCCTGAGAAAAACATAGTGAGAGACCGGTGTTATCATTTCCAGAAGCCAACGGATCCCAGTAAAAGACGCTATTATTAATATTGACACTGCTGCTGTCAGGATTTCCTTTGCAAATAGCAGGTCTCGAAACCAAGTCTTTGATCTCCTCTCTCACTACCCTTCTAGATAAGGATTTGTTCTCAACCGATGCAGAGGGCGGTGTTGCTCTAGCTGAAGGCACAACCTCTCCATCTCCGACCATGATTGAGGAACCAGCTGATCCGAAAGGCGAGGTCATCGGAAGGAAGGAACAAATAGCATCGGTCACAGGCGGAAGCGGCGAAGGTTTTAAAACTTTGGAAAGCTGGGGCATGAATTCATAGACCAGAATTCTCTCTTCATCTTCACAGCAATAACCTATCAGCTTCCCTAAATGAGGGTGTCTCAGCTGCCCCAGAAAAATCACCTCCGCCTGAGCGGAAACGACATGAATGTCAGAAGACATTTCGGCCTCAGGAATGAACATGTCGGAGTGCTGGGCATCAGAATTGGAGTCTTCTTCAGCACGGCTTCCGACGGAGTTGGAGTCTTTAAATGCAGTAGGATGACGAACGCCGGTC
>NW_021319661.1:1020203-1055165 GCF_001605985.2 Dendrobium catenatum | reverse complement strand
CAGCCGGGGCAGCCAGGGCAGGCAACGCGAGGCAGCCCGGGCAGATGGATTTTTCAAGTCATTCCCGGGTTTCCAGGTCAACCCAAACCCGACCCAATTTTGCAAACGGGTTGGTTTTCCATACCCGAACCCGGCTCGCTTCGGATTCGGGCCAACCCAAACCCGAAATTTTCTGGTCAGGTTCGGGTTGGTTTCGGGTCAGGTCCAATATTGACAGGTCTAGAATGATAGTTGATAATTCTTGTCTTTTAAAAAAATTATGTTGTTATATTGAATATAAAAATTCGTTCCTCCTGATTTTAAGGTGAAGCTTTTTGTCTTCTTACACATAATTCGTAGTTTTGTCAATACACTCAACAAAAATTTTGGTAAGCTTTAATTCATATATGACTTTGCATTTAAATATTATTAATGAAATGGGCATCTTAAATTCATCTTTAAGTCGTCAAAATTTCGAATTGGCCTGGCACATATTATCATATTCATTATTATTGTTATAATAAGAATAGCGTAGAACAATATTAATTTAACAAATTATATTAAATTACACATCATATAAATTTTTTAATCATTAAACTTTGCCTACCAGAACATTTGTGACGGTAGAGATGGTGAGTTTAACGTCTTTGTTTTGTACGAAGATCCAACAAGCATAATATAAAGAGAGAGGTGCAAGAATCATAAGAGAAACCTGAATTTTTATGTGTAAAATCCTAAAAAGGGGAAAAACTATTGGGCCAATCTTAGCTGAAATGATTTCACTAGTGTCTAATATCGGTTACAAATGATGCATTTCCATAGAGGAAGGCATTGGCTCAATATTAGAAAATATACATCATATATAGCATATTACATGATTGTAGTTGGAAGAATATAAAGGCATGACCTGTTCTTAATAGATTGTTGGCCTATTGTCTTGGTCGACTGAATTGTAGTTAGGTGACAATGATCAAAAGTCCATAGTCAGGCGACTAAGGTCAAAGGGACAATAGTCGGCCAGGTGACGATTGTTAGAGGACCATAGTCGGGAGACGGTGATTTGAAAGGCTGAAGTCGGGCAATTGAGGTTGAAGGGACCGCAATTGGGCCACTACAAGAAAAATGCTAGTTACCGACGAAATTTTTACGCCAAAAATTATAGCAGATTCCGTTAGAATTTCTGATGGATTTTAGGCGTATTTCTGATGAAATATTTTCGATTGATTTTCCTGCATATATTTTAAAACTTTTTGTAAAATTATCATATATATTTATAATTTATAAAAAAGAATTAACTAATTTAAATTAACTTATTAAGTAATTTAAATTATCAAATAAACTAATTTTCCATCGATGACTGAGATTGGAGGGACCGTAGTCGAGAAATAGAGATTAGATGAATTGTAATATGGCAAGAAAGGTCAGAAGGACAATAGTCGGAAGACAGAAGTCGGAGGGACCAAAGTCAGATGACATAGGTCAGAGGAATCATAGTCGAGCGACGAAGGTCGTAGGAACCGTAGTCAAGTGACTGATGTCGGAGGGACTGTAGCTGGGTGACGATAGTTTGTGGACCATAGTCAACGGGTGATGGAGATTGGAGGGATCGTAATTGGAGGATAGATGTCTAAGAGATTGTATTTTGGTGATAGTGATCTGAGGACTGTAGTTAAGCAATGATGGAACGAGGATTGTAGTTGGCAGGTGACGAAGATTGGAATAATCGTAGTCAAGCGGTCAAGGTCGTAGGGATCGTAGTTAGGAGATAGAGGTCGAAGGGATTGATGTCGGCAAGGAAGGTTGGAGGGACCATAGTCGAATAATGGAGGTTAGAGGATTATAGTTAGGAGACTGAGGTCAAATGGGACTAATGTTCGGTGTCGGAGGTCCAAGGATCATACTCACTGGATGATAGGGGTCGGAGGCACCATAATTAGATGACTGGGATCGAAGAGACCAAATTTTGTGGGTGATGAAGGTAAGAATGGTCATGCATAGTCGATAAGCTAAGGAGGTCAGAGGGATTGTTGTCCTACGATGATGGTCGAAGGGACTGTAGTTAGGTGACATATGTCAAAGAGATTGTAGTCGACAGACATAGGTTGGGCAGAGACTTGGCGGCAGCGGCCATACAAAAGTCTGAGAGCAATAGCCTAGCTGAGGTACAGTGGCAGCAACCTATTGGAGGTTTGAGCATGATCGACCAGTGAATGTTCGATGAAGACTGGGTGGCAAGGGTTCGTCAATTGTGGTGCTATGGGAATTATGGCTTAAAGCTCTCTTGAATCTCTAGCCCAATGTCCAAGCCTCCAAAATGTCCAAACACCTTTTCAACTGGGAAGTGGGAGCCTATTTATAGATTTTCTAAAATAACATGTCTTATAAATATAAAAATGTTCTTGAGCAAATTCAGAGTGCTCCATCGAACTATCTATATTGATTTATTCAATCATTGAGCATTCATTCAACGTTTAAGTGTCTTAATAATGTCAAAATAAAGTGAACTTAGGCTCACTGGATTCGTCTCATTGAGTCGCTCGATTCGACTACAAGCATTCTATATTTGGATATAATTTCACCATTCAATTAATGCTCTAAAAGCTTTCAAGTATTATTTAAGCTCTTCATTTGAGCCCATTTGGGCTCAGATTAGATCAATTTTGATGTTGTTGAATTCGTCTCCCGAGATGTTCAATTTGACTATAAGTTTGCTGAATGACCCTCTTTTTAATTTTGGAAATTTTAAATTGAGATATGCTTCAAGATTCAAGTCCAATCAAACCAATTTTTGATGAGGCATCAAAACTAAAAATTAATCACATATGAATAACATCATCTTATGAATTCGACGCTAAAAACATTTTATGTATTTTTTTATTAAGTGTTTTCATCATTTCATGTCTAGCTATCGTTTTTGAATTTGTTATGGTAGCCATCTTATTTCAGTGCATATATTGAAAAATGATTGCAAAAAAAAGTTAAGAAATGATCTGATAGTTTCTCCACATTTTCATTGGCGAAATCAACATGTTTTGCATTCTACAGTTCTACCTCAGGTGTACGCAATCCGAATGCAGAGTAAGGTTCGGATGCTGTGTATTTACTGCTTATTTTACTGTGTATTTTTTTATACATAATTTTTTGCGTATTTATTATGTATTATTTATTTACTACTTATTTGTCACAAAAAATTATGTATAAAAAAATACACAGTAAAATAAACAATAAATATGTAGCATCTGAATCTTACTCTGCAGAATAATTTCTCATTATAATATGAATTCAAATTCAAAATGTACATATTTGATCCATAATGCAAAAGAGCGTCTTTTATTATTTATAATATAATATAACAATAGGATACCGTGTCCGTGCGCTACTAATTCATCAATGCAGTGCGCTGTATCCAGACTGCTGCCAGCTAACAAGTGCCGGTGACAAGAGAAGTGTGAAGAAACTAGCTCGGAAGTCTCCGATCTACTTCCTACCGCCACCTCCCTCCGCGTTTTTTTCTTCTTCGTCAATCTCAGCCTCCTATAAATTCCTCCACCCTCAGTTTCCAACTCTCACCCAACATATTCTCAGCCTACTGTCCCCCCGATAATACGCT
This sequence comes from Dendrobium catenatum, assembly GCF_001605985.2. NCBI lineage: Eukaryota > Viridiplantae > Streptophyta > Magnoliopsida > Asparagales > Orchidaceae > Dendrobium > Dendrobium catenatum. The sequence goes on along the minus strand of NW_021319661.1, from coordinate 1,051,576 downwards.
TCAGGCTTCTTGTTTCTCCATCTTAATTACTTACCATTTCTGCAATGGCTAATGTTCTGTTGCTTTCTATATTGGCTTGCTCTCTGCTTGCCGCCATGGTCTCCACCGCCGCCGCAGGGAACTTCAACAATGATTTCGACATCACTTGGGGCGACGGCCGCGCAAAGATACTCAATAACGGGCAGCTGCTTACTCTTTCACTCGACAAGGCTTCAGGCTCCGGCTTCCAGTCCAAGAGCGAGTACCTCTTCGGCAAGATTGATATGCAAATCAAGCTCGTCCCTGGCAATTCTGCCGGCACCGTAACCGCCTACTACGTAAGTAGCTTTCGCACTCCATTAACTCTTTTATAAGCTGGTGATAGCTCGGAATTCATTAAACTAATGAGGTCTACTACTGCTTCGCCTGCAGCTATCGTCTCAGGGGCCGACGCATGATGAGATCGATTTTGAGTTCCTCGGGAACCTTAGCGGCGACCCTTACACGCTGCACACCAACGTGTTCACGCAGGGAAAGGGCAATCGGGAGATGCAGTTCAAGCTCTGGTTCGATCCCACCAAGGATTTCCACACCTACTCTGTCATCTGGATTCCCCGACAAATTATGTAAGTCGCCTGACACCGGACAGGTAGGAGGCTCGACGAATCCACGTCGACAATCCGGTGACGGTTGCCGGACACCGCTCCAAGAACTTCTTGGAGGAAAGATCCACCACCTAAGAATCACTCTTAGGATATAGGAAACACATGAGACTAAACTCAAATCATATTCATATCAAAAATCTCCCTTTATTACAAGCATTTGCTATGCATTTATAGCCAAAGAAAGTAACATAATAGGCTACACAAAATAAAAGCAAGTACTAATCCTATGTAGCCATATAAGCTACCCAATGGAATGAAACTAGCCTGAAGTTAATACAGTCAAACATCTCAGCTCCGGCGTCATCGCCGCAGCTTCCGAATAACAAAAAACCAGAGCTTTTAATAATCGCTCATCAAATAAGAGAAAAGATGCTAACTTTGAGATATGCATGCGCAGATTCATGGTGGACGCAACGCCCATAAGGGTATTCAGGAATCTGGAGACGAGAGGGGTCGCTTTCCCAAAGAGTCAAGCCATGAGGATCTACTCCAGCCTCTGGAACGCCGACGACTGGGCCACCCGTGGAGGGCTCATCAAGACGGATTGGAACAACGCGCCATTTACCGCTTCTTACCGTAGCTTCAACGCCAACGCCTGCGTTTGGATCGGCGGCGGATCAAGATGCAGTGGGGCTGGAACTTGGATGGATTACGAGATGGATGTGACGAGCCAGAAGAGGATGTCGTCGGTGCAGAGCAATTACATGATCTATAACTACTGTACCGATCGCAAGCGATTCCCACAAGGGCTGCCTACTGAGTGCACCATCAACTGAGAAGTGAGAGGAAGAGAAATAACTTTTTTGTTATTGTTAATTCTTTTATTCTTTGATCTGTAATGTGATGATACGATTTGTATGTTCTCTATTGATTTGTTTTGAAATACTGTAATTTCTTCTTTGTCCAAAATTATTAATAAATTATTGTACTTAGAAATTTTGAAATGTTTTAAATGCATTCATTTTTATTGTACTACGAGTTTCAACTCAGTCTTAGTCTTATTTTAACTTTTCGCATAACTTAAGTTTCGTTTGGAGCGATTTTAGGAACTTTTATTAGGTCTGGTGTAAGGACGTAGAGGAACGTCCGGTCGGAGGCAAAATCCCGCTAAAAAACTCGGTATTTGCTCGGTATTGCTAGGTATTATTTGATAATAACGAGGAATACCGCTCTGTGAAGATCAATACCGAGTTATACCGAGCTATACCGAGCAACACCGAGTTGTACCTAATTTTTGCTAGGAAAAACTCGGTACAACTTTTGTATAACTCGGTATTGCTCAGTATAGCTCGGTATAACTCGGTATTGGATCTTCACGTGATGGTATTCCTTGTTATTGTTTGGTATTGCTCAGTATTTACTCGGTATTTTTCATTTTTTGGCGGGATTTGGCCTCCGACCGGACGTTCCTCTACGTCCGGTCGGAGGACATAATAATTGTTCCGATTTTAGGCCAATGTTTCTTCATTAATTTCAAAAAATTTTGGTACTAAAAGTTACGGTATAAATTAGTAAAAAAATTGCCCAAAGCTAAATCTTAATTAGTACAACTAAGTTATGTTTGGTTGCTATTAGGATGACTAGTGAGGGAGTTGAACAGTATTTCATTGGCAAAGTGAAACACTAAACAAATATAAAGATGAAATAGAAAATTACAACGAAAATAAAGAACACAAGTTTTTAACTTGAAAAAACTCAAAATCGTAAAAATTCTACGAAATAATGTCATACCAAGAAATTTATTATGAAATTTTGGGAGAAATATTACATGTCTCTCTTTGCTCTCACTCTCTCATTGTCTCTCTTCACCGTTGCACCATTCTCATAATAGAACTAGCAAAGAGATACAATGAAACCACCAAGTGACGCAACTCTTTATGGAAAATAAGTAAGAAATTTGTCAGCCCGTCTTGTAGCATCGTGGTGCTCAACCCTCTATTTTATGTTTGTTTGACAGCGCCGCAAAGCCAGGTTTTAGAGCACCACAGCACTCCCTAGCAACACCGAGCTGGAGAGCCGCAATGCTAGGGTCTAGAGCTCCCAACATTCCACTATTTATCTTTCTCCATAAAAACTACACAATGCCACATTGCCTGAGTACATAATGCTACAAAATTGTATAAAAAATATTTTTCAAGTGCAAACCAATCAATCCCAAAGAGTGGAAGAAGCTGCTTTAAGAACCAGTAAGAAAGTCATCTTAAATGAACCCTTGGTATTCAAGTATTCATTGACAGATTCTTTTAACGTTCTTATTAAGAATTTTTTGAGAGGTAACCGTCTAAATTCTAAACCATTAGATATCATCATTATCCTCCATTTTAATCTAATGATCACACAATTTTATGCTCAAATTTTAAATTATTAAGGTATGATTCACTTTGACCTTTAGGCCTCTTATTTTAGCATTAACATTTACTGACGAGGTCGATCACCTATCATAGAAATATTTTTGTACAAACATATTTAAATTTTTAAATTTTTTATGAAATTTCAATTGTCACACTAAAAATCATTTCAATGTTTAAGAATTTAACTTCATTTTATTCAATAAAATTTTCGTGAGATCTCTTAGTGTTAGTCCATGAATCTTTGTCTTTGTTGAATTCCCAAGTTTGATCCATTTAACACAGTTAAGCTTCTAGTCAAGATCTCATAATCTTCTTGTGAAGCTTTCTCATAACTCTTGATAATTTTTTTTTAATCAATTGATAATTGATAGAGATTTGTGACTATGACTTTCTGTTAGTTTTCTTACTATTTTTAAAACAATTAAAAAACTATTCCAAACGAAACCTATAAAGCTTCTATTAAGATTCAGGTGATGCCAATACAATAAATCACATGCCAAGTTGAAGTTCACTTGCAGAAATGGTTAATTGTAAGTTTGTACCACTTTAAATTTAAAACAGTGAATAAGAAGCTTAACCAAAATCAAAATTATCTAAAAACAGTCAATTAGAAACTAACAGTGAACTAATTTAACTGTTATATGAAACAATTAATTACTGCTTCGTATACATCTAACCTTGAAAAGAGTAATTAAGCCTGGTTTAATAATGCTTACAATAACTCTTAATGAAATTAAACCTTGGTGGTCGATGATGAATGCTGGTTCTTACCAGCTTCTTCTTGGAAGGTCTTTTGTGGCAACCAGGAGACATGATGCTCTTCTTGCTTGCTGGTAGTTCTCGTTTTGCAGAGCATTTTTTGTCCTACCTTTTGGTGGTTATTTTTTGTATGACCATTTACTTCTATTTTTGTTTTTTTCGTGGATAGTTTTTTTGGTTCTTTCTCTTTTACACTTGTATTTCCTTCTTTTACATGAATAGATTAGGCTAATGTCTCAAAATTTTCCGGAAAAAAAAAAATCAACCTCAGCAAGAAGCACAACATTCACTTTTTTTTTTTATTGTGGGGATAATTTAGGCTAATTTAGATAAACTCACTCACACATATCATATACGCAACATTCGAATCTCAAGACCTCTTTATTGGTAGTCAAGAGCTCTTAGCAACAGGCCAAAATGAGTTATGTACAGGACATTCACTAATTAGTAAGAAAATCTTAGCGTAAAGTTAGTTAAAACAAATCTAAATAAACCATTCAATTCTCACACAATAACGTATTAATGCACCAAAAATAAGCAATCAATTTGTGTTATCGGTGTCTTATAATTTCTCTAACTAAGGACATATTTGAAATTAGGGGTGTCAATATTTGACACGACACGAAAACCCGACTCGAAAATCCGGGTTGGACTCGACCCGATTTCAAAATGGGTTGGGTTCGGGTTGACCCGATGGGTTAGCAGGTCAACCCAGAAACCCCCATAGAAAGAGCTGCCTGAGGCTGCCCCGGATACCCGCTGTCGGGTTAGGGTCGACCCGATTGAACCCGGGTCAGTTCCAGGTTCGACCCAAACCCGACCCGTGACCTGAGATTGACACCCCAATTTGAAATAGCTTTCTAGCTATTTTATTTTCAAACAATAATCACAATTTCATTTGATTATTATTTTTATATAAATTTTTATTGTGAAAATCTGTATTTTTTTTTAATAATTAGATTAATAATGTTATTTTTTCCTCTATAGTTTTATAATCAATTTAATAAAACACAGCAATCATCTGAAAAGATCCTAATTCATAATCTTTTATAATTTTTGGGCTAAGTACCACCAGCTACGTAGGCTCGGCCGGTTTTACTACTCAAGAGCATTGGACCAAGCCCCAAAAACTTAGCTGGCATGGTGGGCTGAAACTTCCCCCACCTACATTGATGGCCGTGCTCGAGGATCGACATTGAACTAATTTGGATGGCGCTCACTGCATCTCGGAAAAGGTGCTAGATCTACAGACTACAGCTATCCTGCACATGAAAATGATTTGCTTAAGACCAAATCAGGCGAGCTGTTATGAGATGGATGGAAGAAATTGATTATTTATTAAGGTTTTGTTCCTTTTCTTGCAATCCACCAGCAACAATTTCCAGCATCTTATATAGGAGAAACAGATAGATGCCAAAGCGGAGAAGGATAGGAAGGAAAGCGGAGACGCCTCTTTCCTCCGCGGCCTCTGCTACTTATGAGATCTGACCAAGCTTACAACATCGTCCCTGCTTTTCCGCCACACTGTCCACCATCAAACACGTAATCCTGGCAACTTATATGGTACCTTTCATCTTTCCTTACGCTATGAAACAGTACCTGGTTTTAAAGCTTCTTAAAATCCACATGGGCCGCAAAATTCCGGAGCGAGAGCGAGTAGGGGTGGCAATTTCGGGTCACGGGTCAAATCCAAACTGACCCAGCACTATTCGGGTCAACCCGAACTTCACCCATTTTTGCAAACGAGTCGATTTTTTAGACCGAACCTGACCCGCTTCGGGTCAAGGTCAACCCGACACGACCTTGTGCCAACAAAAAACTACTAGTTTTCAGGTCCAAAAATGGGCCAATCTCCACTTTTTCGGTCAAAACAAGTCAATCTCGGGTTACCGGGACAAAAATGGGTTTCGGGGAAAATATATGTCTATTTCTAGTCAAAGGGTCAACCCGAACCCGACCCGCTTCGGGTCTGGGTTAACCTAACATGATCCAAATGACCCGGTGCCAACAAAAAACTGATCCATGATTATTCTAGCCCGTCTAAGTACATAAGAATCGTTTGATTCCTTTACTGGGTTCTGCCTTGTGTATGTTGATATTTAGTTTGTATGTGTTTGGCATTGAACATCTATTGTGAGAGATATTATTACGTACAGAGTTCAGATATAAAGAATCGTTCTATTTTGTAACTGTGAAAAGTAAAAGCACAGTTATTGTTCACAACTGTGCTTTTACTATTCACTCATGCGCTTTTACTGTTTACAACCATAAAACCGAACGGTTCTCAATGTCCAGACTCTAAACATAATAATCTCTCCTGTTTTGGATGCAAGTTTGCTAAGAAATAAAAAATAGGCATATCAAGAAAATCAAGCCTCCAAAATTTGAAGCCGAGCCCTATTATCTGCAAATATCTCGTACTTCTCCTCATCAACTTCTAAAGCTTTTACAGTAATTAGGTTATGCCTCAACATCAGGCATAGTCTGATGTTATTGACAATATAAAAATCCTTATAATTGGAATTGTTTTTTTATTTTTGGAAGCACATACTTGTGTTTTTCCTGATACAATTCTTTAATACATCTTTTAATAAGAAAATGATTATATATTTGCTGGTCCGCAGCACGGAAAAATGTATCCTGAGCAAAACTTAAATGAGTGAGAATTAAATGCCATTAGACATGATGCAGATCCAATGATATTTTATCCTTCCACGCATGATGCGAGTTTTATTGAGGATTTCTTTTTTTTTTTTTCTGGTCACTTGCGATCTAATTTAGTCTACTCTCTTGCTCGCTTTATCTCTCTCTTCTTACAATCATATTGAAGCTCCATTAATGTTGTTTGGTGGTATCACTGATCGAGGGATGTGGATTTAACTCACAGCGCTGTAAATCCGAGGAACCTACTTATTGCTCCATTTGACTCCTCACACGCTTGTCTCCTTTCTTGCATTTCCCTCCTCTCCCAGCTTTCTCTCCTTCTTTAGCTTCCTCTCCCTCTCTTTCACTGTCGTTGAGTCATGAGCCCATATCTTCATCATTCCTTTGGAATATTTCCTTAAACAAAGCATAAATTAGCCGTCATGAGAAGATGGGCTTTGCCAGTCCTTGTAGCCTTCTTACTTCTTCTATCTTGCATTTGCCCTCAAAGTTTCAGTCGAGAGATGGCCGGAAAGTTTTTCCAATCCAAAACCCGAAGCAACATGAAGAGAAGCAAGTCCAAGAGGCATTATGAGCTCTGTAATTGCCTTGTTGGCTATCAAGAAGAGAAGAACTCCAGCTGCTATGCCGACGACAAGAGGCCCGTTCCCACTGGTTCCAATCCTTTACATAACCGATGAGGGAGAAGATGAAAGAAAGAGTCGTAGAAGAAGAAGCGGGTAAAGGAAAGTTGCCTAATTCTTCTTCTTCTTCTTCTTCTTCTTCTTCTTGTACTTCATCTCTTATTCTTTAAAAAAAAAAGTTGTGAAGTATGTGACTACTTGTTAAATTATCGAGACATAATCAGTTCATGTTACGCTACTGGCTTGTACTTTTACCTATCATGACCTTGAATGAGGTCTTAATGGATATATTTTAATGTAGTAGCTCATGTCTCATGGCCTTTTATTTATTTATTTATTTGAATTCCCAAGGCCAGCTCGCGGCATTAATTTGAGAAGTCGCTCTCTCTCTCTCTCTGTCTCTCTCTGTCAGATCTTCACTTGTGTAGAAGGCGACCAATTAGAAGTACAACACACTATTTTGATGGTTAACTTGGAAGGTAGGTTGAGCATGTACAAAGCGTAAGCACTATGTAAGAACTTGGATGCAAGGAGCATATTTTTCTTTAGAAAATATTAGGGCACAATTAATGTTTGAAATTTCAACAAACTTCATGATGTAGTGGATCGTCGGAAGAATCAACCCGCAAGAAGGATTTCGGTCCCAATCCAGGGAAGAAGAAGAACCCAAAAGCTTCAAAGCTTTTAAAAGAGAGTAATATCATTCAATTAGCCATCCTCCTCCAAAACATCCCTATATAAACTATCTATAGAAGATTCTAGAAAAGCTTATAACAAACTAGATAAGATATCCTAAGGAATACTCCAAGCTTAAAATGCTCTGCATCATTCTCCCCTTGCGTCAAAAGAGCTAGACTCCGTCGAGGCTCGTCATCGGGAGGGAGGTATAGGTGGACATCCTAACCAGAACCCTGGGTCAAAGACTTTGAATGCAGACTTCAAAATTACCACATGAAGAGGCTTTCCTCAATCAGATGCAATCTCCATGTCATCTTCTAAAATGACTATTTGATTATGAATAAAAAATAATTCATCCAAGGCCCATTTGTAGTGTCTAGCAATTTTATAGTATGCAATTAACTCTCCAGGTCTCTCGATATGTAGCTCAAAATCATGCTACAGGTATGTTATCTGACTATAACTTAAAGCTGCCCTTTTAACATCTGGTTCGTTCCATCCTGAGAAACAAAAAGGGGAAATTTTGATGCAATTGTACTCTGATACTTCAGCACAGATAAAATCGTCCTCTTCAGATAATCTGGTCGATTGCAAGCCATTATCACAACACGACTCACCTTTTTTGAATATTGTTTGAAGGCTCTTTTTTTCAAGATCTAGGACAAGAGTCTTCAATTGGGCAGACTCCTCATAACGTCTATTCAAATATTCCAATTTAACAGTTTTCTCTTGTTGCATGCTTATCTGGTCAATCAGCAACCGGGCATGGTTCGACCACTTGGTTTCTACTCCAATCTTAGCTGAAATTTTATCAAGTTTATGCACAATCTCCTCCAGCCTCTTCAAGTTGGGTTTAGATCCTTTAGTGACAATTCGACGAACTGCTTGAAAGTGTTGTATTGGCTCAGCTTTGTCAGAGGAGTTTACAAAGATCATGTGCACACCTGCAATGGAAACGTCCTCAATGCCAATATTGTAGTTGTATTTAACTCGGTCTCCCCATTTCCATGATCCATCAAATGCCATTCAATTTGTTTGGCAGCTTCAACCGCTAATGCCTCAAGGGCATTAGTCAGACCATAGCCAAGCTTCTTTATGCAGATAAATTTGAGTGCATAGTTCATTGATCTATTAAGTGAAGCAGATTGCTCATTGAAACAAACCGACTCACTACTGGCTAATCGCCCAAATGCTTTGTAGAAGTCAATTTAAGATTGTCAAAGATCCCAAAGTCTGGAAGATAAAACTGATTGTCCAGTCGCGCCCTGTGTGAAGAAATCTCCGGAAGCAGCTTTCTTGTATTGAACGGAGCTAACAAAAATGGTTGAGTTGCACAAAACAGGAACCATTCCAATGTTTGGTTCAACGGTAAAGAGATCTGTTGAACATGGATTACATTTCATTTCCTTAAAAATGTTCTTCACATGCCATGGCCTTCCAACTCTACCCGTGGCTTCCAACAACTTGTTGTAAATGATCGAATTCGGCTTCACACCAAATGCTTTCATCTCCTCAAACATAGTGAATGCACCGTTGAAATTACCGGCAGCTTTAGGAGGAGTTGAAGGCAGTCTTTGTTGAAGCGGCAAAAGGTTTACGGGTAGTATTGACTGTAGTAAAGAATTTTCAGTGATCCTGATGGGGTAAGAAATCTTACTTGTTGCTGGATTTGTGTCTGAACAATTACTGTAGCAAAAATAGCTTGATGAGACAAAAAATTATCCCGTGATGTCATGTGACTCCAATAGTGCTGTCGGTGCTAAGAAATGCGGCAGAGTAACTGCTGGAACCCATGGAGCATCGATTGGCACAGCATAATTTGGCGGTGGGCAAGATTTTTTCATAGGCGATGCCATGGCCCCTTCCAGTAACTGAAAGAACAAACAACAATCTCCGGTGAAAGTGGTAGGAACAACGATGATATGTACCGCGGTTGAGGATTTTCTCTCGGCTAGGGTTTCATTCTCTTGTGCGGGGAGCAGAGACGAATCATCGACCTCTCGATCGGACTTCAGTTGTGATCCTTCCCATTTCATCAGAGCCGCCGATTGTTTGTGGGATAAAGAACTAGAATCAATTCTTGAGAGATCGAGCTCAACACCTGGAGCAAAATCGCGAGAGCAGAGTGGGGGCTCCGTCTGAGCGGGCGACAATGGAGGAGTGGTAGCGGCGGGATTGAGAGGAGCTAGAAGCGGTCTAGTGAGTTGAGCAGAGGCAGAATCGATAACAACAGTGGCAGTTGCTTCTTCGGCTTCCAGATCCTGATCGTCATGTCCATCTTTCTCAGTCGAAATAGCCAAATTATCTTTGATTCTGCTGTGCGAATCAAAGGCCTGCTGGACGGAGTCAAAATCAGCGATGGAAGAGATTTGTTGAAATGGCTTCGGATCATTGCTCTGGTTGTGATAAGCGATCTGTTGCATCTCGCGTATTGCAGGTCTGGTCTGGTCGCGATCAGCTTCCATCTCGTGTGGACGGGAGGAGTTGGGAGACAGAGGATGTTGGAACGGAGGGGGGTCACGCCACCGAAGCGGGAGTTCGAGCGGAGGGTAGTCATTAACGACAGTGGGAAAATGGTGGGACTGATGGCATGCATTCGCGTGAAGAGGATGAGAGGAGCGAAGAAGAAGAAGAAGAATACATCGATATGGTTGTCGACGACATTTGCATCTTCCTTATTGCCTGAAGGTTTCTGTCAATCCGATCAAGGTTTCTGTCTACTCGATCGAGTGATTCCTTCGCTTGAGCTTGATAGAAGGCGATCTGGCTTCGAGCATCGTCGACAGCCCACCTTCCTCGACTTCGATCGTCGTTGACCGCCAATCTTATTCTGCGGCTTCGATCATCATCGACAGTCGACCTTCTTCCGCAGTCCATCGATCTTCGCAAGCTCCAGGCTCTGATACCAACTGATGTAGTGGATCATTCGAAGAAACAGTTGTTTGAGTAATGTTAGTTTCGGTCAACAGATCGTTGACGACTGCTTGTCGAACCCCCTCTAATCCGGTGTCATAGGGTCTATTTGGAACAGCTCCATAGTTTTATAAATTTGATTGAGCTACTATGGTTGTAGAAAATAGTCTTTCACCAAAAAAAACTAAATTTTTGCTCCAAAAAATAGTTTTTCAATATAGAAATATCTGAAAAAGTAGTGAGAAAGCAACACAACAAGAGCCAAATGAAATTATGGTTACTATTTGAAAAGAAAAGCAACCAAAAAATGATCCCCCAATGAAACCCTTATGTACTTATAATTAGATAAGCAATGATTATTTATATAAAACATATAATGTGCATATTGAAAATATGTGAAGTTTATGCTACTGTAACACTTCTTTGAAAACTAATACCAAAGCTAAGAATAAATGCTATTATTGTGTCCTTGAATATTTGCGGCGGTAGATAGAGATATAGTTTATCATCTTTGCTTTATCCGAAGATCCGGCACACAAACATATAAAAGAGGAGTGTAGCATTCATATTACGCCGCTCCACTGGAAAAGAGTTCCCTTCGAGGGAAAAAAACTCTTCTTTCTACGAACTATGACACCACCACCTGAGACGTCTCAGGATACAGGACAAATAGACACAAAGTAAAGACAACTCCAAAATCTGATTTATTAATGCCTTCAAGACTTATTTATACATCACAGCTTATTAGCCAAGGAATAAAAGAAAAGAACAATTATTAACAAGCTAATAACATCATTAGCAAAAATTAACAAGAGCTCCGGCGTCATCATAACAGACACCAGAGTTTTTACGTGGAAATCCCTAAAAAGGGAGAAAAATCACCGGGTCTTTGCCTTGTTTAAATAAATTCACCAAGGTTTGCAGTTGATTACAAAAGAGGCTCTTCCTTGGAAGGAAAGCCTTGGCTAGATGCAGCAAATATATATCATATAGAGTGCATTACATGGTGGGAGTTGGAAGAAAAAGTGTTAACATGTTCATTTAGTCGGCTAGCCACGTAGGTTGGAAGGGTCGTAGTCGAGAGATGATGGTCGAAGGACTGTAGACGGGCGATGGAGGTTGGAAGGACCGTAATTGGATGATGGTGGTCGGAAGAATTGTAGTCAGCAGACGGCGGAGGTCGTGAAAACTATATTAATTGGGGTGACGGTTAGTGGCTAGGTAGAAGTCCGATTATGGCTGGCCCTCAGACAAAAGTCCGGCGACATTTTGTTGTTGGGCGAAATCTGACATCAGTTGGTGGTCGGGCGAAAGTTCGACAACAATTGGTGGCCGGGTGAAAGCATGAAGATGGTCAAATAGAATTTCGATGTCATTTAGTGGTAGGGCGACAATCATGCTATAACTGGTGGCCCAGACGAAAGTCTGGTGATGGCTGGTGACCGTGCGGAAATCTGGTGTCAGTTGGTGGCCAGGAAAAGGTACGGTGATGATTGGTGGCAGAGCGGGAATCCGACGCCAGTTGGTGGCCAAAAGAAAGTCTGGGGATAGCTGGTGGCCGGTGATGATCGAGGAGTCAAGTGGCAAGATAACTTTGATTTATCTCCCTTTCCTCTCTTCCTTAATTCCTCCCCCTTAATGAAGAATGAGGGGTCTATTTATAATTTTTTGAGAGTGACATGACTAGTATATATGGAGAAGATCAAGGGCATGCTAAGAGTGTTTTTAATGGATGGCTGGTATCGACTCCTTTGATTGCGGACCATTTATCAAGTATTTAAGTACCTTGATGATGTCAGAATTTGGTGATCTTGGGCTCGTTGAATTTGTCTCGTCAAGCCGCTCAATTAGACTATAAGTATGTCACTTTTGAAAATAATTTAATTGTCCAATTTATAGTTTGAACCTCCCAAATGCTCTTCGGATCCTTGATTTGAACTCATTTGTCCTTCAGATTGGGTCAAATTTGGTGTCATTGGGTTTGTCTTTTTGACATATTCAGTTCAACTATATGTTTGCTGAAATTGGCATTCAAATGATCCCGAATTTAAATTTGAAAGTTTTTTATGCAAATTTACCTTGAGATTCATGCTCGATCAATATAATTTTTTTTATTATATATACCATTAAAAGAAGTGGTTTTACCAACATCAATCAGCTTCACATGCATACATACTCATCTTATAAAGGATAAAATTTTAATGATAAATTTCTTGTGAGGACTATTATTATTAACCATTTGATTCTATTGAGATTGTTGCAATCCATCAATATTTATGATCTGCTCATGACTTCATACACATAGTCGTGAAAGTTCGCTTGTTTTAGTCCATTGGTTGAGAATTTCAATTCTAATCACAAGCTTTTGTGGGATCAAGATTATATAGAAGTACAGCTCAATGGAATATGACTAAAATCTTTCTTTCTCCAAAGAGCTCATAGGGTACGTTCTTTGTAAATCTTATTTACATGATTTTATTTTTATTTATTTTCAGCTTAAAATTATGATTATAATTTTGGTGGTTTTAAAATTTTATTAAGTTTAAAATTATTATTTGGGTCTAACTATATTCAACTAATGAAAAATATAATTAATTTGTTATGTAAAAATTTACGTAGGTAGGAAATAAGTTTAATGTCTTAGCTATTAACAAATATTCAATATGCGCACAAATAAAAAATATCACAAGAGGTCCTAAAAACTAAAGGGGGAAAACTTCAAGCCTAACATGGTTGAAATGATTCAACTGATGTTTGTCTTTGATTATAAATGATGTCCTTCCACATAATTGATGAAGTTATTCATACAATATAATATGAATAAATGGTATCGAAAATATATCATTGTGGAAGTTAGAAGAGCCATTTGATAAGGGAGTTGTCTTCAAGAGATTAGTTATTATATGTTCAATTATTCTTTTTGGAAGAGAGGAGACCAAAGACCAAAAATATGGTATTGGTGTTGGAAGTCAAAGTTGTGACAACCCCATATAACAGCAATCATTGTTAGTGGCAACGAAGTCAATAGGTGTCGATGTAGTTGAATGATAATGGTCAGGATATTATAGTGGTGTGACAATGGTTTAGAGTTCTTAGTTAGATTGTGGAGGTCAGAGGATTATAGTTGGGCGCTGATAGTTAGAAGACTACAATCAAGTAACAGTGGTTAAAGGATCATAGTAGAGTGATGGTCGTTAAAAGATCTTTGTTGGACGATTGTGATTAAAAGTTAGTAGTCGAGGGACAATGGTTAGAGAATTGTAGTTTGGTGATGGTGGTCATATGGACGTAGTTTGGGGATAGAAATTGGAGGATTATAAGTGAGGGATGGTGATTAGAGGATCATAAATGGGTGATGAGATTGTAGTCTAAAAAATGAAAAAAAAAATACTATAGTCGAGTGAAGGTGGTCAGAGGACCGTAAATGGTCGATGATGTCCAGACAACCATAATCACAAGATGATTATCAAATGATCATAGTCAAGTGATAATATCTAGATTACCATAGCTGAGCGATGGTGTTCATATTACCATATTCGAGTGATGATGGCTGAAGGATCATACTTGGATAATGGTGATCAGAATACTATAGTACTTAGGCAATGATTTTCAAAAGATCGCATTCAAGCAATGATTGCCAAAGGATAGTAGTCGAGAGAGTGTCTAGAAGATCATAGTTGATTGATGATCAGAGGATTGTAGTTAAGAAATGGTGATGGAATGACAAAAGACAAGCAATAATGAATGAGTGACCGTAGTGATTGGCATAATTGGGCGATGGTGCTTAGAATTTCAATGTCGAGTGATAGTGGTCAAATAACTGTAATTGATGGATGATGATTGGAGAGATATAGTTAGGTAATAATGATTAGAGGATCATAGTTGTACAATTATAGTCAGAGGATTATCATCGTGCAATAATGATTGAAGGACTTTAGTTGTTCGACTATAGTGGTCAGAGGACTGGTCATGAAATGATAGTTAGAGGATCATAGGTGAGAAATGATGATCAAAGGACCATAGTTTAATGATGGTAGTCGATATTCGGGTCATAATAATTCAATGATAGTGATAATGATGGTTTGATGATGGCGGCAACAATGGTCCGGCTAGGTTGATCAAGTGGTGGTTCGCTAAGGATATTCTCGTGATGGTATGATGTAAGCAGTTGGGTGGTGGTTCGATGGAGCTCCAAGATTGTTTAAGCCTCTACCTCTATGTTGTTTTCAATTTCAAGCCAAATGTCCTCTCTATATAGAGAATGAACCTATTTATAACTTTTTAGAGTGTGGCCCAAATTGATTCCCCCTTGATTTTATATGAATGTTTTAGTTTTTACATGCCTTAATGTGTCAAAATAATGCACTCGTTAGATTCATTTCATCATGATGATTGATTTGATTATAAGCATTCAATGTTTGGAGATCATTTAGAATTCTAATTAATATCTCAAAAAATTTAAATATGTTTCAAGTGCTTGATTTGGGCTTGTTCAAACTCAGATCATATCACTTTTGATGTTTATGAGTTCATCTCATCATAACATTCAATTCATCATAACATTCAATTCGACTGTAAGTTTGCTAAATTTGGAGTTTGGATGGCCCTGAATTTGATTCTAAAGGCATTCAATTCAAATACAAATTAATATTAATAAATGATTAAGTTGATTTCATATCATTTACTCCCTATCTTTGGACATCAGAGTCTATGTCAGCTGCATTATATATTTAGTCTTTGAAAAATTCTATGGTACAAAACTATAAGTTCAAAAAATAATTATAAGTTGTGGCTGCTCTCTAGACACATTAATGTGGACATCCCAAAAATTTTGGAATTTGATCCAAATTTTTTCATTAAAATATGAATTGAGATTCATCAAATTTTGACATCATATTAATTAAAAAATATCCTTTCTTAAAATATGATTATTAACTTCAAACATCTTAATTATGAACCCTTAACATGATTAAGATCAGTGACATATATGATTTTAAGAAAATCATGATAATAAGATCAACTAGTGGATGGATCCAATTTTCTGAATGAGTGACTCCTAATCCCTTAGAACAAAATTTAGATTTCATGAGCATAAGTTTTGAAGTAATTTATATTAAATATATGACTTATTAATTATATTTTAATTGTATTTGACAATTTTTTAAATACATGGATGGATTTTGATATGGCATCATTCAATCATTCTTCTTTCTTTAACATGTTTCATGAATCATAAGTTTAATATGAAAAATTAATGAAACTTCTATAAAAATGTGATTAGCTTCTACTAACTAGCATAATTATTGATATAACCAATGGTTAAAGATAATAAATAGATGTAAAGATAAATCATTATATATTTTAGCACATAATTATGATAATTATTTTCATTTAGAAACAAGTTTATAATCTTATTTTCTTTTCTATTCTCTTAAAGATACGATGGATTAAAAAATTCATTAAATTAAGGAGAAAATGATCAACATAGTTCATTGACCTTGTATGAAGGATCAAAATTGTTCCCAAGACCCAACTATATTAACATACTATTTTGATCTCTCAAATCTTTAAAAAGAAACGAAAAAAATTTCATGATGGGACTATTTTAGTTTCTTTTTAAGGATTCAAGTGATCAACATTGTTCTTTTATATAGTTGTGAATCTTTTTGATCTTTCATAAAGAGTCAATGGACCATTTTAATGGATCATTTTGATCGTTTTCTCTTAAATCAAGTATGAATTTTGACAAGATTTTAGTTCTCGAAGTGCTAAGTTTGAGTTAGAACCTTTATAAACCAATTTTAGACCATCCATATTTTATTTTCGATGATCTTAAACAGGTTTATCTCCTCTTTTTCGGGTAAGAAAAAAGGATATATCTCCTCTTTTTCGGGTCAAAAAATGGGTCAAAATCGGGTCAAAGGGTTAACCCGAACCCGACCCGATTTTTGAAACATGTCGAAATGTTGAACCCGAACCCGACCCGTTTCGGGTTCGGATTGACCTTAACCAGAAATTTTCGAGACGGGTTGGAGTCGGGTTTTCGGGTCGTGTCAAATATTGACACCCATAGTTGCCACTACGGCCAACAACAATCACAGCTACCACCGCCAATAATCACCATCGGCATTCAAACCACTAATCCGTCGGGGACTCTGCCTTCATTTCTGGCTGTTCCGCCATCTTTATTATTTTGCCAACTATTCATGGTCATCGCCATCATCGTTGCCTTGTCAGCCGGTCTCACTTTTATTCAAAATTCAATATATATATATATATATATATAAGATATTAAATATATATTTTATCTTATATTAAAACATTAAGAAAATATAAAAATGGCCCTAAAGTTATTACCAAATAGAAGCACATAAGAATTAAATTTAAAACAAAAACTTAGCTTCTGCTGCTCCATAATAAAGAGAATGACCAAGTATTAATTATCCACGTATGAAATAGATGGAAAGTGTGTCCGCAATCAATTGGAAGGTAGATCGAAAGGTAAGCAATGGCCCTATGCAACAAATGCCATAACTTGATATAAATGACCAAGGGCTTATTTATCAAGTTTAATAGCCAAATATAAAGAATCATTACGAGTACTACTCTATATTTGCAAAACCGTATGAGTATAGAGGTGTCAAATTAGGTTGATAGGTCGAATTTGAATCCGATCTGGATTCAGTCAAGTCGAATTTAACCCGTTTCATAAACTAGTCAAAAAGACCAATCCGATTACGACCCAAATAATCCGAACCTAACCCGTTAATTTGTTTTAGTTTAGAAAAATTATGACTTATTAACTATAATGTTTAGGATGTTTGATAAAAAAATAAGAAGAGTACTCTTGCAAATAAAAAATTTAAGAAAAAAGGATATTAAACATATCATTTTGTTAGTCAAAAGTAGGTTTGTAGATCAATCTGAATATGAAATTTTTAGGTCAACTTAACGGGTCAAGTCATTTATTGACACCTCTAATGACTATTAGCTATTTTAGTTGAGAACAAACATAAAAACTATTGTTATTATCAATTTGAATCTTACATGTTTTAGCAGTATATTAAACTAAAAATTTTTAAAAAAAAAATGCACACATACATTGTAATAAGTATATATTGCTATGATTTAAATAAAAAAAATAAATTAAATAAATATTCAAATAGTTTTGTTATTAAATTAATAATTAAGAATTATTACCTGTCATTTGAGTTTGCAACATAGGGACTACAATGCAAGAAGGATATCTTATTGAGACAAATTTGAAACCCTAAACCCATATTATAACCTTTCTACATTGATGCAGCTTTTCTTGGTCTGTTGGTTGGGAGCTTTGGCTACCAATAAAGAGGACTTAGATACGAGTTTTGCATGTGTTGTGTGTATGAATTTGTCTTAATTGACCTCAATATCAATCTAAATATGAGTTACAATAATAGCTGCAAAGCGAGTAAAGTTACGATAGAAACAAGTTTATTATGCAATTCTTAATATAGCACTTTGTGGTTTTTTTGAGCATCTAGACTCCATTAGGCCTAAAATAATCCTATGCAATGATGATGGCCATTTGCAGAAATTTATTTCAAAGATTTGGGCTTCTCCAGGTTAGAAAATCTTGTCATGCTGGTTGAATTGAATAAATGGTTCTTTATAGATTTAAAAGTGGACATTCTAATCCTTAGCTTAAATAATTTTAAATATTTAATATAAGTATCAATAATAACCTATACTATAAGGATGATGCTCGCCTTCTTGGTCATCAGTCTCCTCTCCTATAAGAACATCTTAGCACGCCACTAAAGATCTCTTGATGATATTTTTAATATTTTATGACTCCTACTACTTCTACCTCTGCCATAATAAAAATCAAAATCTACAATTTATGTCTATTACATTACATAATTATCTTATTTAATTATGACGAAGGACATCATTTATAAACTATGATTTACATTAATATATTTGATTTTCCCCTTCTTAAGCTTCTGATGTAAAAACCTCATCTCTCTTATAAGCAACTATATCAACTAATTTATTTGTATGTTTGGGATTTTATACAATGCTAAGGTGATAATCTCCCCAAAAATCAAATATTCCAATGATTCAAAGGGCATAAAGCTTTCCTAAACAGCATAATACATCAAAAAACCATGTACTAGCTTATGGCTCAAACTAATTTCTTATTACATTACTACATCCCCTAAGTAATGTACTCTGTGCCATTAGAGTGTGCCCATGGTAAACAAAAATCAACATAAAAAAGCCTAAATTTGATATTACATAAGAATCGTCATAATATGTGCTTATGTACAACGCTTTATAAAATATTCAATAGGTCATATATATTTTACAAGTGGCCTTAGTAAAACCATATAAATTCCAGAGCAAAAGACTGCCTCAATTTCCAGCATTCTCATCTGACTCTTCTTCTTCAATTTCGACTGATTGAGGCTTCGTTTGGGACTAATTTGATCACGGTTTTTTCAAGAAATTTTTGTACTAAAAAGTTGCTATAGAAAGCAATAAGAAAGCTGTCCGAAACGAAGCTTGAATGCTTGAAAGGCTGTTGCCGTTAACCTTCCTTTATTGACAACAAAAATGAAAAAAAAGAATTGATGCCGATCACAGGAGAAAAGGCACTCTCCAAACTCAAGTGAAGTGTGATAATTCACCATTTCACTTTGATATCCCTTGATGATTGAAGTGATCACAAGAGCTTCAACAACCTGTAACTATGATGATGAAGACTTTCCTTCCAATTTTGGGGGTAAAATGATAGAATCACTTGCAGGTGATGGAAAAAATTCAGAAACGATCTCACAAGAAAATGGTGAAGTGATGTCCATGTCGATTTCACGCTTTCGATCCAAAAATGCCGGCTTCACAGGAGAAGCAATTTGCTTTGTTTTGCTAGTTAGCATGGCAACCACTTCTGACATTGATGGTCTTAAGCTTGGATATGGCTGCAGACATAATAGAGCCACTTGACAAACATATAAGACATCATCTTCCTCAAATTTATCTGCTTTTAGTCTAGGATCAACCAGGTCGAGCACGATCGAGCTCTCGTAAAGCTTCCAAGCCTACCAGAAGATAAAAAAGAGTAAAAGTCATACATTTCTGGTTAAATCATTAGAATCTGCAATTTAATACATTTCTGGAAAAAGTCTTGTGTAACAAACATACATATTCCGGGAGATATTGCATTTTGGCTGGTAGAGTTAGGTCAGTATTCTTCCTGCTACAGATGATCTCCAGAGTGAGAACTCCAAAGCTATAGATGTCAGCCTTTTCTGATAGTTCTCCTTTGATAGCATATTCAGGTGCGGTATATCCTCTGGATGAGATCATTATATTGATAATATGAGGGACAGTCAGACATATAACAGATTTAACATATCTATTTTCTAAATAGAATACTGATCAGTAAAAATAACAAGAAATCATTAAAAATCAGTAGAAATAATGAACAAGTTATATGTTAGGCTAGTTCACCCTGAACCGGCCCAGCCTATCCAAGGGCCGGCTTAGTTGTATTACATGAGGTGGAAATCATCCGCTCCTCACCCCCGACTTTGCCCACCACTAGTGTGGGCCCCACTTGTCAAATTGAATTCAAATTGAAGAGAGGGTGGCTAGGGCTTGGGAGGGAAATCAGATTAGGAAAACTTTTGTATTAAAGAGCATGTGAGGATTAGGGGGATATTATATTTTGATTGATTGGAATTAGGGTTTTTGGGCGACTTGGGCTCTAGACTCTATTGTCTAAAGATTCGGGAGAGACAATCCTCCGCTCAAATTGAGGATCAATTGTATCTTGCTTTGAGTTTTGCTTTGCTTTGATCCCACTATCACAATCTATTGTTTCTAGATTGATTTGTCCAGTTTTCCTATTTTTTCTCACTGTTTTGGACCAATTATTGCTAGGGTTGCTTGCGAACTCAAGTATTTCCTCTTGGATTACTTGCGAACTCAAGTATTTCCTATCATTATACTACTTTATGACTTGAAAATTTCATGACATTGGCCAAGCTCAACGGTAATGATCTCGAAGTACTTGGTATAAGGCAAATGATGATATTGATGATGATACTTACAGGGTTCCTGCAAATTGTCCGCTGAGATATGCTTCATCTTCTGGGAATAACCTTGCCAGCCCAAAATCACTGATTTTAGGCTGAAATTTATCATTCAAGAGAATATTGCTAGCCTTGATATCTCTATGTACAATCCTTAAGTTTGAATCCTCATGCAGATACTGTAATCCCCTGGCTATCCCAACAATGATTTGAAACCGGATTTTCCAGCTGAGAAATATCTCACTGTTCTCTGTGCCAAGAAAATTTTATTATAAGCAACACTAAAAGAGTTGACAGGGATAAGCAAATGATGCAAATATATTAACCATATATTAAGCAATCCAAGCTCCTGTTCTTCATGAATTCATAGACAACCAGTCTCTGTGATCCCTCGGAGCAACAACCGATGAGGCGAACCAAATTCTTGTGCTGGATGCTTGTTAGCATCCTCACTTCTGCAAGAAACTCAGACTCTCCTTGTCCAGACTTTCCTCCAATGCACAATTGCTTAACAGCTATTCTCCTTCCATCATCAAGTCTTCCCTATGAGACAAAAGAATCATGTTGGCAAAAGTATTGAGGATCATTTTTGAAGAAAAGCTAAGTAATAGCTTCAATTAAAATAGAAATGCTTAGTAATTGAATATCAGATAAAAATACTTAGTAATTGAAAGTTAGATATCTAAGTAATCAAAATAGGGCTGGTTAAAGGACATCCCTATAAGCAATCACAAAGGACATCTCTATAAGCATTCACTCACTTATCAAATCTCTAACTCTATAGAGCGGATTATAACTCTAGAAAGCTCACAATTGAAAATCCTCATGGGTGTCTTAAATTTGTGTAAGATCCATAGAGGCTTTGAACTTGATAGTCTTAGGCTTGTGGAGTTGGATATGCTTGGCAGACCGCTTTAGATTCGAGAAGGCTCTTCCCACCCTTTTAAATTTGGAAGCCTTCTTAATCCATTTGAAGATAGAAAGGTATATCAAGCCTCTCAGATTTGGTTAGCACTACTAGCATTTCTTGTTAATACATGATTTTTATACTATGAAGCATTAATTTTCAATTATATTGTCAAAAACTTTACAATAAGCCATCACGTAGTTGAAATCAATTCAAAATAATTTTCAAGCTTGACACCCTCCCTCCAAGCTAGACTCAAGCAACTTTGGGAGCATTTAATTAAATAAAAGATCAAACAAGTTCTGATATTAGTTTTAATTGGAGAAATGTATTATATTTTTTAAATAACAAAATAACTGTTGATAGGCAACCTTCTTCATCAATTTAGGCTTCGTTTGGGACGGCTTTCTTATTGCTTCTTAAAACAGCTTCCTAGTACAAAAATTAAAATTTTTTTACTAGGAAACTGCTTTAAGAAGCAATAAGAAAGCCGTCCCAAACGAAGCCTTAGACTAGCCAAATTTTATGAGGGATTTGAAGACCCTATTCAACACCGATAATTGTGGCAATTGCCGGACATTATTGATTTGTGGCATCTAAGCTATAAAAAAATATAATAATCACATCAAGAGTTTACTCTCTTTGTAATTATTATAGGCTTCTCATGACCCTTGGGATAATTTCTTCTTTTTCTCTAATAACAGATCCCATCGGTTGCTTGCCTTTCTAGAGTAATATATCATCATATTTTCCCAACCTTTCAAATATCTAAACCATCACATTTTTCATCTCAACATATGCTTTTGTACTCATTTTATCACTTCAATCGCCACTTCCTCAAAACCTTTCCCATCACCATTTCTCTCTTTAACTTTGTAACTTTTAGCCTCTTCTCTATCTTCTCATTTTTTCAAGCAAACCACAATAACCTCACAAACACGCCTTTTCAATGCAAATACAATGCTCGAAAGTATTATAAGGTGGTCATGAATTTAAAAAAAATATACTTTGGGGTAAGGGATAGGATATTGATAGATAGGAAGCAAGGTTTAATAAGATGATAAACTATAATTATTATTACTTGAAGTAAACGAAACATGAGCCCATAGTTAGGGTTTTGGAGATATCTGAATTATTCATTGTCATATTAATAAATCAACACGTGTCCAATATTTATTAGACTTTCTAATATATGGTTAATGGACTATTGGCAATGTGAAATCAATCTTTTGAGGACAAATTTCTCTTTTTTCTTTTTCTACCATTATACTTCACATACAATTTAGCATACAATGTACTTTTTGAGATGATTAAGTAACCCACCACCCTTTGTATTGAAAATACGCATCCTGTTTACTAATACTAAGATCTTGAATAGTAAACCTTTGTTAATCTGTTAGATCGGTCCATTGGACCGGTCCAGTCGGTCCCTTATGGACCAGCTCACGTGGCCTAGGCTGAACAGAGGCAGATGTTACGCCTCTCCTGTACGTGTGGCTCAAGTCGCCGGGACCAAGGAAGCTATTTAGGAAGATTTTTTGAGGGAGTTGGGAGGGAAATTTCAAACTATGGTCTGTTTAGAGATTTCCTTTTGAATTGTATGCATTAAATAATTTGTTTTCCTAGGGTTAGGGCATCCTGAATTTGGTTGAAATTTAAGTTCTCTTAGGTTTTTGGGCTCTAGCGGCGTCTAGAGATTTGGGAGAGATAGATCCTCCTCTCGAATAAAGGATCAATTGTATCTAGCTATTTTCTTCCGTTAGTTTGTGTTCTTGCAATAAAATTCCTACTTTTCTCTGATTTTCTGTTAGATTTGTGGAGATTTCTCACTGTTTTTGACAAGATTGTTAGCTTTTACTTGAGATCTTCAAGTGTTTCCTACCAAATTGATATCAGAGCAGATTTTGGGATCATTTGTGGGCTGTTGTCTGGAAAATCAGCAGTTGTTTTTGACAGGTGGCAAGGATTTTTTGCTGTTTTTTTATCAATATCCAGATTTTTGAACCTACAAAAATTATGGATATTAATGGAGGCCAAGAAGGTAGATGTGCTGGATAAACGCCTTGAAGGGGAAATGAGCCAAATAAAAGCGATGGTGGAATATCGAGTTTCATCTATAGAAGATAAGATATCATCCGTGGAAGAAAAAATTTTCGATCTTCATGTGATGGTGAAGAAACTATTGGAAAATCAAATTCAAACGGTGGCATTGAAGACAAGGGGATTGGTGGGAAGAACTATGAATTCTGAATTTCGTAGGAGGAAAAATGATGTGGAGATCATGGAGGAGAAATGGGGAAGGTATGGAGAGAGGCGTGGATATGAGGAGCATGAACCAAGGGGTGCTGGTTGGGATATAAAAGAGGGAACTTATGGTAGGAGGAGTGCGGATTTTGGAGAAAGGATGAGAGAAAGTGAAGAGGGGTTCGAAGATGAGTGTGTAAGGGAAGATCGAGACACTTGGGGAGGACCAAACACTAGGAAAAAAGAAAATTATGGGGTAATATGGGGAAACGGGGGAGATCCGAAGGTGCAGAAGCTAAAGATACCAATTTTTTAAAGGGATGTTGCACATGGGTGGATTTACAAGGTAGAGAGATATTTCACCGTCAAAGGTTTGATGGAGGAGGAAAATTGACAGCCATTAGTTTATGTTTGGAAGGAAAGGCGTTGTCTTGGTACCAGTGGAGAGATATGAGGAGGCCTATATAGAGTTGGAGGGAGTTCAACGAATGCTTATTGGAACATTTCCGAATAGATAGGAAAGGGGACTTCTATGAGCAATTCTTTGCACTTGTGCAAGAAGGTTCAGTGACAGATTATCGGGAGAAATTTGAGTACCTAACAAGTCGTTTAGATCGACTATCAGAGACTGTTATGGAGGAAAATTTTATGAAATGGCTCAAATCATATATTCGAGCAGCAGTGAGGGTCACGAGGCCTCGTGACTTGGGGGAGGCTATGGACTTGGCACAACTAGTGGAGGATCAGAAGTACCATGAGAGGGGAGCTAGAGACAGCAGTTCAGGCTGCTCTTACAGGATGACAACACCCTTCTAGCACCCAAGGGGCCTTCATCTGGCAATATTAATGAGACCCCCATGAAGAATCTAACAGGAGGAGGAAGTGGGGGGAACTTCAAAAGACTGATGGAGAGGGATATTCAGGATAAGAGGGCGAAGGGACTATGCTTCAAATGTGATGAGAAGTATACTCTATGGCACAAGTGTAGGGATCGAACTCTTTAGGTTCTCACCGTCTGTGATGACGAGGAAACTTGAGAGGGAGGTGAGAGTATGGGAGAGAGAGAGAGATGGAGGACAAGCTGCATCTGGAAGTGATGGAGGTCTCCCTGAATTCAATGGTGTGATTCATTATAATCATACCATGAAGGTGAAGGGGAAAATAACAGACTAGGAGGTGGTGTTAATTGATAGTGAAGCTACCCATAATTTCATCGCCAACTAGGTCGTGGACAAATTGGAGTGACATTGGTAGATACATGGTGTTATGGAGTGATGATGGTTACAGAGGTGGAGACGGGTCAGGGGATATGTAGGGGAGTAGTGTTGATCATACATGGGGTTCATGTGATGAAGGATTTTCCCTCATTGGAGTTAGGGAGCACTAATATCATCCTGGGGATGAAGTGGCTACAGACCTTGGGGGACACCAAGGTCAACTGGGGATCATTGACAATGGAGCTGATTGTGGAAGGGAGAAGGGTAGTGATCAGGGAAGATGCAGGGCTCACCAAAGCTATGATATCACTTAAAACCAAGGTGAGTGGCATACAGGTGGTGGAGGAAGGTTATCTGATGGAACTACATAGACTGGAGGAGATAAGATTGGAGGAGGGTAGGGACATTTCACTTTTAGTACAGTCACTAATTCAGCAGCTCAATGAGATTTTCAGCCGCCTCAGTGGTTGCCTCCTCTGCGGGAACATAAGCATGCTATCATCTTGAAGGAAATGATTTAACCTCTCAATGTTCATCCGTATCATCATCTCCAAATCCAGAAGAATGAGATTGAAATATTGATTAGGGAGATGCTGGAAACAGGGATCATACAACCCAGTGTCAGACCATTTTTCAGTCCAGTGTTATGGATCAAGTACTTTAGCAGTAGTTTCCTTCGTTCCACCTTGAGGGCAATGTGGCACTTTGGGAGGGGAATATTGTTGGACCAGTCCATTGGAACAAGGCGGAACAAAGGAGGATGTTCCGCCTCTCCTGTATGTGTCGCTCAAGCCGCCGGGTCCAAGGAAGCTATTTAGGAAGGATTTTGAGGGAGTTGAGAGGGAAATTTCATTGTATGGCTGTTTAGAGATATCCTTTTGAATTATATGCATTAAATATATTGTTTTCCTAGGATTAGGACATCTTGAATTTGCTGAAATTTAAGATCTCTTAGGTTTTTGGGCTCTAGCGGCATCTAGAGATTTGGAAGAGATAGACCCTCCTCTCAAATAGAGGATCAATTGTATCTAGCTATTTACTTCTTTTAGTTTGTGTTCTTGTGATAAAATTCATGTTTTTCTCTGATTTTATGCTGGATTTGTGGAGATTTCTCGCTGTTTTTGTCAAGATCTTTAAGTTTTACCTGAGATCTTCAAGTGTTTCCTAACATAATCTTCAACAGATAGTAACTAATCCCAAATCATCTGAATATATTTGGTTACTAATTAGTTAGGTCCTCAACCTTTTACAGGTAGAGACAAGGAACAGAATTTATGTTATTTTTAAGAATATCATATTCTTTTTTACTCCTAATAGAAAAATACCTACATTTACAGAAGTGATTACTTTTCTAGTTAAATATACCTGATAGACTGGTCCAAAGCCACCTTTTCCAAGTTGGTTCCTTGGATGGAAGTTCCCTGTTGCTCTTTTGAGAGTGTGATAGTCAAAATGATAGATTGTTCGAAGATCACTGCTAAAATGTTCTGTAATTGCAGTCATAGTAAAATAAATAAATATAATTGAGAATTATTTTTATTTGTGAATGGATTAATTTTAAGGATGCATGACACTAACCTGGAAGATCAGAAGGACCATTGGTTGAGAACTTTTTTGATCTCCATATGTTAGTTAATTTACACTTTCTATGCTTCCATAAAACAGCAAAGAGAACCAGCACAATAAGAAGAACTAGTACACTGCATAGGAAAAAGGCCAACGATGCATTCATTTCCGTTTTTGCATTTAGCTCAGGAAAAGATGTTTCAGATGGTGATGGGGAGATAACTGCAGAAATACACATGAAATAGTAAACTCCTTTGAGGTAAAAATGAGTTAGTGGCAAATGCTATTAGAAAAAAAATATGAAATTACAATCATACTAACTGGACATAACATATTTAAATCCACTTTGTTCTTCTTCTTCTTTTATAAGAAGATTAAAGCTAGTTTATAATTCAGCCCAGCATTGTTTTCACAGACACGAGGGAATAAACCACAAATCTTCTTACTAGCTTGAATCTATTATGAGACTGTATTCCTTACAAACGATTATACGACAAACTCTTTTGAAAGCCACACAACAGAATCTCACATTTGGCAAGCATGTCAAGAATTCATGAGATCCTGTTGTTTGGCTTTCTTTTGGAAAGTACTAAGAATCTTATATTGTGTTAACTTTTCCTCTCATGATGATTCTAACTTGGGTTACACTTTCCTTGAGTTTAGAAATTTGAGCTAAATAGTTGGGATAAAAGACTATAAATAATCTGAGACCTTCTCGATCTGCAAAAGACTTGATTTTGTAGCCTTCTTTAGTATAAAAAAATGACCAAGTTAATCACTAGAAAGCCACAACAAAGCTAATCTTTAGCAAGGACTAAACTCTACTCAGATTAACAATTTTAAGTAAAAGAAAGAAGAGTCATAGATAGCTTATAAACTTGGCACTAAACGATTGATTATAGTACTCATAACTATTTTTCAATTACTTTCTTCCATCAAGAAACAAAGGGTTCGACTTTGTTGTAGTTAAACTCCAAGGGCGGGTCTTTTACATGAGCATCTCCCATGCTTCTTCGATTCTTTCATCATATCTGATCCAAACACTGACAATCAAATCTTCTGACTATTGGGACACGATAGCCTAAGGGTATAAAAAAAGGCTTTGATCTCTTAAAAGACGCAAAATTTCTTGCTCGATGATTCTCTCTTGTTATTCCGAGCAGGTTAAAGACTCCTGAAAGAATGGTAGCTATAGAAAACCAGAGAAGGAGAGCATACCGTCAAGCGTTTGTCAAACAATGTAATGATTTCTATCTTTCTTTTGCCCTCCAAGTTCAAGAATGAGCGACTCTACCTTCCTTCTGTAACCCCTCCTCGCTTAGTTTTTCATCCATATATTTCTTTTTCTGTGGGTCGGAATTCGGAGCGCTTGAAACAGGTCCAGATGGAGACAGAAGGAATGCCGGCACGTCCAAGGCCATCGATATAAACTAGGTAAAAGGAGCTTGAAATCTCGACGATCCTTTCCTAGAGGATGAAATGGGGAGAAGATGAACAAGTCTATCCTGAGCGTCCCCCATCAAAAAAAAAACTCTGTTTTTATGCTTTGGCATTAATCACAGCTCATATCCTGCATTTTCGCTTGTCTTTTGTTTAATTCTTTATGCATTACTACGAAAATTGTAAGACTCCAAGTGCTGACTTTGTCCGAGAAGCGAGAAATCCTCGGCAAAGCGGAAGTAAATACGCAGCTGATGTGATGCAACGGTAGTAGCGCAGGCTCAAACTTTAAGAGTAGCCACCAGTAATAATTTATTTACTTCACGCTAGGGTGTCAATTAAGGTCAAATACGTTGAGCCTGTCATAAATGGGTTGACCTGATCAGATTCGCGAGCCCGAAATAGTGTTTAGGTTTCATCCAGTGCGAGTGCTCTAGCGCGATGAGTCACGAGTGCGGGGCTTGCGGTTCCGTCGAGCATGAGTCGATAGCAGCGAAAGTTAGCGTCTCAGCGGAGGTTGACTCGGCTGGTCGAGCGCGAGTGCCATTCGATGCGGTCATGCGAGTGTGGGAGCGGGGCTTGCCGCTCGGTGCCGTCGAGGCGTCGAGCACGAGTCGTCGAGTCGAGATCTCAGGTCTGCTGGTATGGGCTAGGAGGCTAGGCCCTATAGGGACGTCAAGCGTGCGTGACATTCGGCGGCAACAACATCAGCTGAGAGGCTTTATGGGTGACAGTGAGTCAATTCAAGTCAAATCCGGGTTTTCAGGTTGATTCGAACCCAACTTGAACTATAAATGGGTCCAAAAATAGGAACCGAACAAGACTTTATCGGGTTGATCTGAACCCGAATTTTTCGGATTGGATTCAATTTGAATTTTATGGTCGTACGAAATATTGACACTCCTACTTCAGGATACTTGTAAAAAAATTAGGTGATTGTGATAGGCAACTCACAAGAAGATACAAGCTTAAAATAAATCAGTAGTTACCTATAGAAAAAGTTAAAAGAGTGATTGAGATTTTAATGCAAAAAATTTAGATGGAATAAAATACGATGCTTTATTCAAATGTTGAGTTGGTTGAGATATGTAAGTTTACATTCGCCTATGAAATCTGAACGAAAATGTAGAGACTCGTACACAGGCGCATCTGTTGGCGATGGCAAAGAGAATATCAATAGCTTTGTTCATAATATTTTGATCATTTCATTGGCAAATGATTTTCAAAAGATCTATACATACAGAGATCTTCGTTAATAACAACCTTCTTACTTGAAGGGCTTTTGACTCGATAGAGTGTGTTGTGCAAACACAGCAGAAGCAAAATCAAAATCAAAGCATAATCAACACAAAGAACACGGCAATTTATGTGGTTCGGCAAAGATGTCTATATCCACGGGGAGGGGATGATTTCATTATTATGGAGAAACAAATAGGATTATAATCGGCTCTCTCTCTCTCTCTCATGTACTTTCATCTATCTGCAACAACCCTCAAACCCCTTTTAAATAGATTTAAGACAAAACAAATAAGAAAAACTTTCTAATCAGAGCATCAATCAAATCTCCTAATTAATGCAATAATCAACCCCCTAATTACTATATGAATTAGCCATCAAAACTTTCCAATATAAAGCTTATTTAGATTTGGAAAGATTTCTAAATCAACAATCTCTACCTCATCTTTCACTTCAGAAAGTGAAAGTTGACAAATCAGGCTCCAATATCAAAATGAAGGCATCAAGATGATTGCCTACACCCCGCACCCATTTCCCTCACCCCCGCCCCCCCCCCCCCCAAAACACACACTCCCAAGGGATGGCAATCTTTTGAATTGATTCCATCTCTTCATCCATAACCCTCTTCCATATATCACCATAGAGGCTATCCACAACTTCCTTGTAATGACTAAGAATTTCAGCCTCCGTGGCAAAAATACAGCTGTAATGTATTCCCTCAACCAAGCTGATTTTGAGACACTAACACTTAGACCTAATCTTCATAAAAATTTTATGAACTAGAATCTTATCCTCAACATAATTTTCTACCTCACTCTGTATTTCATGATATGCAGCTAAATCAGGTACTTGGGTAAAAGTGATCTATCTCTGTGGAACAAATGGAGTTGCATGAAACTCCAATGTATGTAGTGCATCTGTGAACTCCAACGTATGCAGTGCATATGTGATCCCAATAGAACTCTCCACCTGCTTCAAGTCCCGAGACTTCAACATACTCGCCTCATCGAATGTAACATCCATGCTAATGATAATATTCTTCTCTATTGGATTATAGAGTTTGAAGCCTTTGACTTAACACTTGAAGCCAATAAAGATTACCTTCTGTGCTCTTGGTTCCAGTTTATCATTTTAAACATGACAGTAAGCTGGACACCCAACACTCTTAAGTGCTTATAATCTCAAGCGGGATGCCTTAACTGCATCTACTTTAGAGTCTTATTCCTCATAGCTACAAAAGGAAAATAATTCATGAAGTGATAAGCATAGTCTATAGCCTCAGACTAATAGACTCTATCCAACCCAATATTGGATAACATACACTGAACTTTGTTCAACAATGTCCGATTCATCCTCTATATCACCTCATTCTATTACAGTGCCTCTCTAACAATGAAGTGATGCTCTATCTCAAATCTCTGGCACTCTGGCGGGAATACAAACGATGTGTTTTCACCCTCATTGTCTTATCTGATACATTGGATTCTTTTGTAAGTCTGGATATTAATTCACTTCTTCCAAGCTTTGAAAATCCTCAATACCTCGCTTTTGCGCCTTATAGTCTACGCCCAAGCATGTATGGAGTAATCATCAATAAAAGAGAGAAAATTTAGTTGCTTACTGAATGAAGTTATCTTCATCATGCCCCAAACATCTATGTGAATATTATTTGTATTGTGGATAGTAAAACTAAAGGATATATGTGTCTTCTTCGATAGTGTTACGAATATTTTCATTAGAATATTTCTTACAGATTTTTGGTGGAATTTAAAATTTTATGAAAAATTTTTATAATAAATATTTATAAATTAAATAAATAATTTTAAAAATTATTATTAAGTTAAATTAATTAGTTTAAATTGACTTATTAACTAATTTAATAAGTATTATTAAATAATTTTAATTATGGCAAAAAAATTTAGAATTTTGAATTAAAAAATCTTATTATTTAAGAATCTTTATATATAATTTAATGATTAAAAAATATTATTAAAAAATCTTTTAATAAAATATAATATATTCAAAATATTATATAATAAAAATAATATTTAA
>NW_021319661.1:996941-1014802 GCF_001605985.2 Dendrobium catenatum | reverse complement strand
ATTGATGACTAGCCTTAATTGAAAGTTCTCTCTCGTTATCGGGAGGGGTAATTAACTATAGGGGCTTGTGCCTATAGGAAACCAGAACTCAGATCATAAAGTCCTCACAAAATGAGGGCGAAATCTATGGGTAGTGTCTTATCTACAAACCCATCTGCCTTCCAAAATTTACCTCGGAACTTAGTGCGTTAAAACTCCCTCACCGAATAGGAAAAGTGAGTGGAGGCCGGGGCCGAATTTTCGGAGCCCACATTAATCTCTCTCTGAAATCTCTTTGAAATATTCATCGTTATCAAAATCATCCTTCAGATTCAAAGAGGACAGTGCATCCATCACCTCACATCTCTACATGCCAAAGTATTTTTTTCCATCAAATTTTGTCATATACATTTTGATAGGATATGTAACCACCTAAGGGATCGACACATTTTTCACCGTCGAGGTGGATGTATCCATGGCTCCATCGATCTCATAGCCTCAAAAAATTGCAGCTATCTCACATACCCAGAATTAGACCAATCCAACTCTTTTTCTTTGCCTAAACGAACCACACAATTAGAAAAAAAAAAACAGATTGTTCTTCCCATTCTTCAAGCCGCATTCGAAAATCCCATTGAAATCCAGCTGATACCAATTGATGTTTAAACATAGCGAAAACAAAACCAAAATCAAAGCATAATCAACACAAAAAACTCGATAATTTACGTGGTTCGGCGAAGATGCCTACGTCCACGGGGTGGGAATGATTTCACTATTTTGGAGAAACAAATCTCTTGTGCTCTTATCTATCTAAACATCCCTCAAACTCCTTTAAATAGATTTGAGAGAAAATAAATAAGGAAAAACTTTCTAATCAAAGCATTAATCAAATCTCTAATCAAATATCCTAATTAATATAATAATCAGCCCCCTACTTAGTATATTAATTAGCCATCAAGCTTTCCAAAATAAAACTTATATAGATTTGGAAAGATTTCCCAATCAACATATTGATGGGCTTGGATTTTCCCAATTGTTGATTCAGTGATGTGTATTGTTATTGCCTTCTTATGTATGTTATGAATAAGTATTGTTATCCCTCGAATTTGTAACGTTTTGGTCATGTACTACCATTCCTTTGAAGCTAGTAAGATTTTGGCTCTAGCAACTGGTTTCCAATAGCTATATCATCATGATTTATAATTTGATTAAAATGATTAAATGAAAGACAAATAAAAAGTGGTTTTAATCGCTGCTATATGTTAGCTATAGTAATGATTTTAACTACTACTAATTTTATAAAATATTTTATTTTGTGGCTATTAAAATTATTGTGAAATATCTCATTCTCGTTATCTTTGAGTAGTGCCGTAGCTGCCCCCTTTGGCCATTTACTCATGAAGTGCTCGCAAGCACGACAATATACCCGCTACTTCTTGTTGTGTCGATCGCCGCTGAGTAGATGCCACCACCATCTCAATCCCTACTTTGCTAATGCCACCATAACAAGTATCACTCATCAACAAAGAAGACTTTTTTTTTTTTGGTATTTACTATGTACAAACATCATGTCCATTTTCTTTTTTAGCTTGGTTGTTACCTATAGTTTGTTGCTTTTAGATTAAGGTTTATGGTGGTCTTTCAATTTAGGCTTCGATTATGGGTGTCAAAACAGGTCAATTGGTTGGGTTTGGGTCCAACCCAAATTGACCCAAGTCCAAACAAGTTGATTCTAACCTGACTTGATTTTGCAAATGGGTCAGAAATTCTAACCCGACTTGGTTTTGTATGTGTACCTCATTGTTGAAGTGCACATACAAGGTGAAAAGGAAAATGAAAATATTTGATCTTGGATATACAAAAACAGATGCATACTATAATGATTGCCTGCTATCTTAAAAAATAATAATAATTTTTTTTCAAATATTAACCCATTATTATTATTATTATTATTATTATTATTATTATTATTATTATTTTGATGAGCTAGTTCTGAGATGAATACTATTATAAGAGAAAAGAAAACTCAAACTAAATGAGCTAAAGTTATCATATAATTTTCATTCATTTATAAACTTTAAATATTATTCAAAGAAAAAGAAAAAAATCCACTGAATAGATAATTTGACATGTTAAATAAATAAATATAGATGGTTTATTATGATATTTGGGTGATGGAGAAGTATGAAAATCTTTTAATTTTTGTTACCCTAATTTCTCTTCATTGAGGTGGGGTGGGGCATATCTAAAGCTAGTAGTGCCTCTTAGAATCTATAGGAGTATTGATTCCCATAATTAGACAAATAAATATTCTATTTTTATTATTTGTTTGAAAAATATATTATTTTTGTTGTTATTCTATATTGTTAGGAAAAATTCTTCAATGCGGGGAATTCGAAGTTCTCATGATGTAACCCTAGGCAGCCTTAGCTAGTGAATTTTTATGATCGATTACTTAGTGATTAAATACTATATAGAGAATAACATACTGTATGAAAAGGCGAACATGATATTCTACAATACATTTGAAAATAAACATAGAATTTTTAAAAAATTGTCATTTTTTATAATAAAATGCGATAAAATATAACATTTTTTCTCGAAAGATAGAAATTATATTCTACGATGATATTCGAAAATAAAAATGGGATTTTGAACAAATGTTTTCATTTTCAAAAATTTTCTTTTATCTTATTGAAACTACATATAATTTATTATATTTATTTAAGCTAAATTTAATCCTAAACTACAACATTTTCCATTTGGCAATTTGCGGGTGGCCACGCTCAAAATATTAATTAACTAGCTGAATTCGGATTAATGACAAAAAAGGGAAAGGAAAAAATTCCATGACTAAGCAACAGCTTTATGTTCAAAAAATAATAATTATAAAAAAAAAAATAATCCCGCAGAACATATAATAAATGAATAGATTTGATAATATGTTATTACATTATTACCCTTGCATCAAAATGTAATTACCAACGCACCCTTCAAGCCGGCGATAATTTATAAAAAATTTATTGGAATTATTGATTGCATTGGAGAAAGTTTAATTAGTAATTTAGTATATTTATTTATTATTTTGGCATTCAATTATTAATAAAAAACAAAATATATAGTTGATTTTTATTTAGTTCATTAATTGAAAATTAAATACAAATATTCATAAAAGTAAGTAAACAAATAAATATTATTGGTGGCCACCATTTACTAAAAAAATAAATAATATTTTTTTGCTTATTCAAAATGAAAAGATTTGAGTATTTCTTATCTTACAAAATTTATAAAAATAAACAGAACTTATGTGAATGCATGTAGCATAAGAATTTAATAAACAGAACGAATTTATAAAAATACAAATTTATATGAATTTTTATAAATATTTTTTAGAAAATATTTGAAAGAGTTTATTGCGAATGGGATAGATAAAATTTAAAATGATTTTTTAACATTGATAATCGACTTTTTCAAGAAGGTTTTGATTTATGTTGAGGAGATATTTGGGAGGTTGTGCAAAGATAGCTAAGTTATTTTGTTGCATTTTATAATATTTATGATGATAATGAAAATCTTATTCTTTTAAAGTTAATAGAAAATCCCGCACACTTGTAAATTAGCAGATTGAGGCTCACAATAGGTCTAATATTTTTATGAGGAAGATTGTGAAAGCGAGAATTTTGAAATAATTTTATTATGCAGCTTAAAGTTGTAATGATCAACTTTGTTTTTTTTGTAAAAGGAGATGAGATTATAAAAGAACTACGTAAGTAGTAAAGAAAGAAAAATAAAGAGAAATAAGAATGTCAATTTTTTACACGACCCCAAATCTGATCCAAGCCCGACCCGTAAAAATATGGGTTCGGGTCGACCCAATTAGCAAATAAGTTAGGTTCGGATTTTTGACCCATTTAAAAAACGGGTCGGTTAGGGTTGACCTAGCAACCCGAAGTCAACACAGATTGACCCGGGAACATGACTGGCAGCCTCGCGTCGCGTCAGTTACGTGCCGAATCTCGTTTCAACTTCGCTTTAGGCCTTCAGCCATCCCGTCTCGTCCCCGCTGACTCAGACCCACCGACCATACCGTCCCCACTGACAGGTTCGACTTTGACAAGCCATCTGCACAGCCTTGACGCGATTGATGCGATTAGTCGGTCACTGGCCTCGCCTGCATCGTTGGTTGCGATTGGTTGGTCGGCTCCACCTCGCGGCCCTCACCCGCATGGTCGTGTATCTGCTCCCATTGCCCTCAATGGGTCGGTGGCCTCCGATCATCATTTTAGTTCACGATCCTCATTCCTCACTTGTATCGCCGGTTGGATCGGGTCAACATGGTAACCCGCACGGGTTGAGACCGGGTTGACAAACCTGACCCGTTTGCAAAAATGGGTCGGGTTAATGTCAACCTATTTACGGTCAGGTCAAGTCGGGTTCGACCCGAACCCTACCCATTAACCCGAATTGACACACCTAAAGAGGAATAAAGAATATAAGAGAAATTTTAATTATTTTGATTTCAATAATTTCATCAATTTAATAATGTCAAGCATATACTTAATACATTGACTATGTTATATATACCTAATACAAAGACTATTATGCCTTGGAGTTTTTATTTGGTCCGGTACAAGGACCTAGAGGAAGGTTCGGTTTTGCCTAAAAAAGTGCAAATACCGAGTTTTTTGAAAAAATACCGAGTTTTTCAAAAAACTCGGTATTTGCACTTTTTACCTATTTTTGACTAAAACCGAACCTTCCTCTACATCCAGTGAAAGGACCTAATAATTGCTCTATGCCTTGACCTTGTTAAAGATGGCAGTCTATTTCTCATTAATGGTCACGATTATTTATGCTAGTACTAGTGATTGGTGTGGATGAACTGGTGAAGAAAGGGACCGTTGTTGATCATCAAAGAAATCATTGCCTGAGAAGGTGGCCATCAATATTGAAATCATTTGATGAGAAGAGGTACAGAATTTTATACAAATTCAGCAGGCTAATTCTGAGAAGCGGTATGATGGATAGTAATTTGTTTGAAAAGGATGCATTTCAATATGTTTTGTCCGAACATAAATAATTAAATTAGTTATCATTGTCATGACTTAAATATTATCACAAAATATATTATTAATGCGCAAAGAAAGTGCAAACTCATGACAGAGACAATGAAGTCAAATAATATCAGTAGCAAAAGTTTCGAGCAACAGTTGATTATTTTTTTATCATCAAAAACTAAGAGTGTAACAAAGATAAATATAGTAGCTGAAAGTGAACTTACAATAAGTAGAATCACCAATCCAATCGGAGTCCACATAAGCATGAAGCTAGAGATCGCCTCCCATAAAAGAAAAACTATGATAGATGGTACCCTTCATGTATCGAAGAATTCATTTGAGAAGTTGAAGACGATAATGTAATGGGTTGCTCACATTAACAAATTTTGTTAGCAACAAACAAGATGTTGACCTCATTTTTAGTGCTAGCCCCTCTGGTCAGACAAGTTTGAGCCAGGTCGTGCTCGATTATTATGATCAAACACTATCAAGCTTAATTTGATTCAAATCAGCGTCGATTAGAGTTTAATTTCGTTAAATTAACTCGAATGAACTGAATCGAATCCGAATTGAGCTCAAATATGACCATAATCAGCCCAATAAGCCTAAACTAGACTCAAATTGACTTTCTGATCAGTTCAAATCATTTCCCATATCATGAAATCAGAACAAGCTGTTATGATTTAATCAACAGTTGTTGCAGGCCGTTTCCCACTATTTTGTGTTGCCTTCTATTGTTGTAGCTGAGGTTTGGGGGCCAGGGAATGTATCAAGCAGCAGGGGCTGGTTCGTTTGGTGTTTAGATGAATAATCGGGAAGGCAAAAAGAAGAAAAGGTCCGGCTCTTTCGTTCGGTCGACCTCTCGCAAACGGTCCTCTCCCTCTCTCTCGCGGACAATTATTATGTCTGGCATCCGGAGGTGAATCCGGACGCGCCACGTCACCCGGACCCCAATGCATCGGGTGGGTCCGGATGACGTGGCGCGTCCGGATTCGCCTCCGGATGATTCAGACGCCGGACATAATAATTCACCCTCTCTCGCACAAGCATTTCCCCTCTCTAGGCCGATGTGGACAAATTTAATGATTATTGTACCACTGATTTGAATTTGAATTTTTTTTTTTTTTTTTTTACAAATTCGTATAATAATATTAATTAGCATAAGGAATAAATCAACATGGCATTATCAACCTGAGAAAAGAAATAATTTATTTTCATATCCAAACTCAGCATAGTGAATGTAAAAATTATCTCGATGGGTAAAATTCACAGTCACCTATTACTTTAAATTCTAAATTAACCCAAGAAGTCATTAATCGACATCCAAATATTTTTCCCTTCTCTTAGTAAACTAAGAGGCTTTATTTTATAGTGGAATCTTGAGTTTCTTTAGAGGCAAGACCCGAAGAGAAAACTTTCGATTAAAGTAGAGATTAAACTCAATTTGATTTGAACATAAAAGAAAGTTCCTTATATATTTGAAAATGTCAATCATCCACATAATTTTTTTTTTGTAGAAAATATATTTGAATACATAATATCATTTTTATAATAAAGTTAAGGTGTACAAATACTTCAGGGCTTACACCTACTTGGAATAACCTATCAGCTAACAACCTAATACACATGCAATCGTCTTAAATATAATGCATGATAAAGTTAGCTCTATCCTAAGAGATCGAATGAAATATATCAGACTCTAAATCAATGTCACGATATGAGTAATTTGACCTTATGTTTAAGTGGAGCTAATGAGACGACTCGCTAAAGCTTTAACTTATATCTTATTTAGATTGCCTAGCTAAATTTTCTAACTATCAAACTTTCTTAAAAATTTCATCAACCTAACGGCCCTATACCAACAGGAAAAACGTAACATCATCCGTGTATAATGGGGACCCATTACCTTGCCTACGAGAGGCATACATACACATATGCTCTATGTACATAGCAGAAGTAAAATAAATATGTATGTATGTATGAATAGGTAAAGGTGTTGGTGTCTATAGTACCCAAAGCTACATCGTCCTAGAACTAGTATACATGTTCTTATAAAGTCCGAAACATTCACACTGAGAAAATTATGAGAAAAGCTACTATCCGCTAGAGCAAACTATAACCCACATGCATGAAGTGTATGAAATGATGCAATGTAGAGAATTGTATAGATTTTAAAAAAAAAATTCATTTATTAATTTGAATGTGTACAACAGACTCAAACTCTGCAGAGAAGTAAGGTGGCTAGGCTCTACCATAACAAACCTGGGTTTCAAGGCCTACAATATATATAATCAAATACATCTGCATAAAGTTTTCGAGCTCCATGTCTTCTATGGAATTTCAAAAGAGAGTATGCTCCAAGAGAGAGGATATCTTCTTTTGGAGCCCCATTTATATGGATAAGCATATACATTTGACTCTTTTATAAATTAATGTTGTTGTACAACTTGATCTATATACAAACTACAATTTGCAAACACTTGTATTTGTATATAATAGTCATAGCTACATTCAACTTTCACTCCTGCCGGAATATAAATGAACATATATAAGAAGCATATAAAGTGCATGAACAATTGTGTAATAACCTAATGCTTCTAATGCAATCATTAAAGAACCTAAGTACACCAGCATAAATTAAAATACATGACATCCAAATTGTATAAAAATATAAACAAATACAAGGTACTCTCCAAGCATAACACTCGACAAGAAAACCACACCAATGGCCTAACCTAGGCAATAGTCGTTTGTGTTAGCAAACCATATAAGTGTGTGAAGTAGGCAATTTGATTTTGGTATGTCCTATGGGAGTTTAATGTTTAAGTTGTATGTATTTATAAGGTTTGTTCATTAAGGCCAAGAAGAGATTTTAGTTAAAGTTAAATTTGAATTTTATTATTTGATTTTTTAAGGGTTGTTTATTTAATTATAAAGAATTTGTAAATTAATAAACTCAAAGTGCAAGGGCAACTAATCTACATATCCAAAGGCTTATAAATGAAATTGATGCAATCTAAAAAATATTAGAATTGCAAACTAAAGATTTCCTTTCTATAAAACATAGACAAACACAGATAGAACAAAACAATACTATTATATCACACAAAACTTAAACAAACACAACCTTAGAACACAACCACACCTTACAACTTCAAATAAAAAAGGACAAAATACAACTTACAACTTATCAAAGTTTTGAGAAGAAATATACATGGAGAATGAGAACCGTGGACAGAAGAATAGATAGAAGATCGAGACGAAATATAAGGAAGGTAGAAGAGGATAGCTCGCAAGCTATGGCAAACTCATAGGTTCACATTCCAAAAACCTATCACATCTCACTCTCTCCAAGACTCTCTTTCACAAAAGAATTTAGTCCCAATTTATAGGAGAACAAATGGGGAGTAGCATTCAATAAAATCGAAGTTGTTTTTAGGTTGCATCAATTGGTTGATGGATTGCAACATTTGAATGATTTATGTCAAAAAGCATAGCCAATTAACACAACATGCGAAATTGGGAACAAGTTTGTTGGCAGCATGAAATTGCATTCATGGATTATATTTGCAACCAACAACTTGGAGATGGGAGTATTGCGACATTTGTTAAAGAGGAGCTAATATGGAGAGTGTAATGTATTTTGGATGGTACTAAATTTACAAGATAAAAAATTGTGAGTAAACCGTCTGCAAAAAGATGATGCGATTGATGAGTTCAATAAGTATAGTTCTAAACTTTTAATTGTTTCAACAAGATGTCTATGCTTGTGTTCTCTGGTGGCTTACTTATAGAATAAAGTTCTTAGAAAATAAGTCAAAATAGTTCATTACAAGACATCCCCCTCAACTTTAGTGAGTTTGGTGCTTGAGAAGGACCAATCGGAGACAAAAAATACATCTTTTCCATCCATGAACATATCAAAAATTGATGGAATGAATTTTCAGTTGTGGTGTATGAGGGCAATATAATTGATGTATAATTCCACAGAGAGAATGATTTGTAGAGTTGTATTAATGTAATTTCCACCATCATAAAATTGCAAAATTTTGAGATATTTGTATTTGGCATTTAGCCAAACTTTTGAAGAAAAACTTCTTTTGAATAGTTTCAAATTTGTTTCTAATAGGAAACACCCAATCATATTTAAGAAAGTCATCATTAAAGGAAATATAGTAGCGACAACCTTGAATCAAAACGACTGATAAATGCCCCTATACATCAAAATGAAAAAACTTCAAGAGGTCTATAAATAATAGTATTTGATTTAGAAAAAGGTGGTCTATGACTAATTGTAAATTTTGGTTCAGCCGAGTGAATGCTTTGACCAATATTGCAGATAGGTATATTGAAGCCTAGGCGTTGCTGCGGAATACTTTATTAGTTCTCATATAGGAGACGTACAGTTAAAATTGAGTTACTTAGATGGGCCAGCCATAGAACCATTGAAATAACCATCAAAATCATTCGCCACGAAGAGTTTGCGGATTTGAAATCCCCCCCTCCCCAACTAGGATATTTGTTGGCAATAAGTTG
Organism: Dendrobium catenatum; assembly: GCF_001605985.2. NCBI lineage: Eukaryota > Viridiplantae > Streptophyta > Magnoliopsida > Asparagales > Orchidaceae > Dendrobium > Dendrobium catenatum. The sequence continues at coordinate 1,005,230 of NW_021319661.1, read as the reverse complement.
AATGTGAACAATATTTTTAATGTTAAACATTAGAAAATTGGGCTTGAATAGGATAGGGATTTGACCCATTTTAAAAATGAAGTGTCAACCACGGAAGGAGCTGCGCGTCTGCGCGTGCGACCGTAGAAGGCAGACCTGCGGATCGGGGAAGCCTCGTGAGCTTGTTCCTAGTGGCACAAGGTGAGCTGGAGCTCGACTTGAGTTCTAGCTCAGGTTTTGGCTCGTGAGACAAGCTCGAATTAGACCTGACTCAAGCTCGACTAGCATCAATTGCACCCCTACTAGTGAATGGTTTGGATGAACTGATGAAATACATGCGTTTGTTCTTGATTGCTAGCAAAATCATTTACCAGAGAAGGTGCCGCCAATGCTAGGAAATCATTTGCATAAAAGAGCTGGTCGCCACATCGTTATCAATTACAAGGCCAATTGATGGGGTTTCTCACGTAAAAGAAAAGAAAAATACTGTAGAACAATGAAAGGTGAGAGGTGTTAGCATCAGTCGATGAATGAGGTAGACTTCAGAGTCAGTGAATGATGGATGAGGACGAATGGTGGATGCTGACATCATTTGGTAGTGGCGATTGAGGTCAACTGCTGGAGTGACATATCAAATAGTATTGTGCTGTCCTATTTATTCCTGGCATTTTCATTTGTTTGCAAATTTAAGCCCCTAAAACAATAATAACCGAACTGCCAGAGCTTTCAAGGATGAAGAAGCTATAAGAGAAGAAGAGCTTTGCATTATGCAATTTGGTAGGAAGAGAGATGAAGAACTTTTGCTATTTTCTAATTGTAGAAATTAAATTTTATGCAGTGTTTCTCAAATTTGACTTAATTGACCCAAATATTCTAAAAAAACCTCTCTACAAAATTCTCCACCATTAGTCGAATTGCTGCTTATGTGGAGATTGGAACACCAGTTATCTTATCAATTTAATTTATATTTCATTAATTGATGGTGGGTAACCGTTTGTATCTAGGCATGTGACTTCATGAATTGTATGTCTATTATACTTCAGAGAATCGTTAAAAATTGATTATTAAGCAGAAATCGCCAGCCATAATTGTGAGGCACGCATAATTGGGAAACTGGATAAAAAAATTTTGCATAAATTTCTTGGGAATGCGACCACAGAAGCACATTATCTTAGGTAACAAGGGTAAGCCTGGGGTTTGTTCAACAAAGCTCGATGAGTAATAAGCTTGCCTATATATAAACAACAATTGAATTGAGACTGAACAAACAGTGAACTTAGCAACATCTCTTAGTCAACTATGCAGTGATATGGTGCTAGGGTTTGGAGCACCACAGTACTCTCTCTACCTTACAGCATAAACCTGGATCCTGGAGCACTATAGTGCTCGAGCATACAGTGTTCTGACACTTGTACCCAAAAAATAAATAAATTCAGGCAGGAGGAGCATTGCCTCCCGACGAGCTCAATTGACAGTATTTAGGAGACAATAGTGCAATCTAATTTATCGACACAATCAGATTCCACACAAAACTAACATATTTGTATGGACACATTTTCAAGGATAATTGCTTTTGTCAAATACATGAAAACAAGTACTTTCTAGTTCTCAGAAAATAGTTAAGTACTACCATCACTAACTTAGTAGCTTTCTCCCTTATTTGTTTTCAACAGGAATGTGCTCAGTTGAGTTCTTAAAAGGGGAGCTATGTATGCCTTGAACAAGAACAAAAATACACTTCATCATACAGTGCAAGTCATAATGTTTTCTCGTTATCACTATCTTATTCTGAACAAATACAATGCTTCTTCAACAAAATTTGGATGCAAAACGCTGCGTGATATAACCAAATTAAACAACCAAGAGGTGTTCAAGCCAATTCACAAGGATGTTACACTAATTTTCTCTAAGATTATGTCATAAAAATGACCCAAAAAGAGCCACTACACAATACTGTATACTCCAACAAGTCATTGGTGACCAAAAGATAACCAATATGATGAATTTGATTCGTTAGTATTCATTTAAAAAATTAAATTTAAAATGCTGCTTCAATTCATATTTTAAAAGCGATGGATGTTCTTGGTTGGTATTGATAAAGAAAGAATTAATCCTAATTTGATTTCTTTATTTTCTGAGGTTTTGTCATTACATTTTTTATCATTGTCAAGAAACACTAATTGCTTTTCTAACCTAACCAAGTATGATCTATGGATCGAGAATTCTTAGAGCAAAATTAGCTATATTGTTTTTTAAATCACTGTAAATGTACAATGGATAAATTATAACATTTGCATCTGGCTAAAAGGACATGTTTCCATAAATTATATTTCATTCAAGATGTAGTTCTCAGAAGTAATTCCTTTCACTGTCTCACTTCTTAATCACCCCTCCTCACAAAGCTAAACAAATTTTTAACCAGACTATTTCAACTATTTGGCCTTGCAACTTAAGCTGGCAGAAGTTGATTTAGCTCGACCAAAGACCTGAGTTACCATTATTTGGGTCAATCGAATAGCAGCAGTGTTCATTGAAGTTGGATAAGATTTGTTTTCTGCTCACTGTAAGGAAAAAGGTATAAAAATATTTTTACAAACAAAATCAATCCATTTCTTCTCACCAACTATCAAGCTGCTGAAGGAAATATTTTCTGGAAAGAAAAGATGATCAGATAAGCCGTCCACACGACTGATGAAGGTAATTCTTTTTTATTTCCATTGAAAGAAGGGTAAGCATTTTAATATAACATGTAACATTGCAAATATCATTATCAGCATCCCCTGTGAACCCTAAAAAACTGTTTTTCTTTCTTTTTCCCAGCCGATTCCTTTGTAAGAACCCCAAAAAGAAGAAAAACTGGCATTTTTTCGTCCAAAAAAAAGAAGTGGAGATACAAATCAGGAGAAATGATAAAAAGGGGGAAAATTTTGTCCTAACCTTCCGCCTCCTCATCCCTCTCCTGCTCAATTCTTACTGGTCCTCCCCTTCTCTGCTCTATCGCCGACGTTGCCGTAGCCCCCACCCTCCCTTTTGCTGGCTCCACATATGCCGCCGCTGACATCTCCATTTGCGCTATCCTAACAGCACCAATCAACTTTTCAGGTAGCTCGTCCTCCGCCTGTGCCTCTATCACAAATCCCATGTCAATAGTCACCGCCGTCACAAACCCAAGCGCCAACTTCAGTATCGCACTGGCAATAGCTGAACTCCCAATATCCACATCAATTTCCAGATAGTTCTCCCCCTTATGGTAATTACAGACCAGAGCCTTCCCCAAAAGACAAGCCGAGTAGTTTCCCACTGCCGCTTTAACGATCCAAGGCCCCTTAACTATGCGATTCACAATCTTGAATCGGGAGTTGCGGAAGGCGTCGTCACCGTGGATGAAACGGTGGAGCAGTGATCCGGTAGGTATCGGATCGTCTGTGGCAAAGTAGAAGACGGCGGAGTGGCAATCGTGGCCGGGAACCTGCAGATTGACGGCAAAGACGAAGGATTTGAGGAATTTTCCAAGAGACTGAGCGCGGCGAAGGGCAGCGGAAACACGGTTGTCAGGTCGGCCCAGGACGTTGTCAAGGCGATGAGGGGATCGGAGCCAGTCAACGCCAGCGGGGAGGAGGAGCCAGTTGCCGGATGGAATCTTCTTGCGTCGGGAGAAGTAGTCGAGACCACGAAGGGAGAAGAGGTCTCCGGGAGGGGAGGCCCAGCCGTTGGATCCGTCGTGGAGGTCCACCCGGCGGAGGGATCCTCCGTCGATGACCTCCTGCCGCCAGTCGTAGGAGGACTCGCCGTCGGAATCCGACGGGGACTTCAACGAGGGCTTGTGTTTCGTCGGGCACATTGCTGCCGCCGTAAGTCTTACAGGCGAAGGAAAGGGGATTTTGCTATCTCTGAGCAGCAGCTGAGACCGGATAGAGCTGCGGTGTAAGACTTTAGGAGCAATCGCCGCTTTTCTTATTTGACCCTCTAAATTGCTTAAAAACCTACTAAATCAGCGTAATTACACAAAAACAAAAAATGTTTACAAAGAGGTCCGTATGTAATACAAAATTATGTCATTATTGTTTAAACCTAAATTTTTTTAACTTTGGAAATTTTAGAATAGTTTCCTTATTAATTGTTCTCCAAATGCATTTCCATATAGCATATTTTTGCCTCCCTATGACTCTCTGCAATGCACAAGTGTACAATACTCTGATGCTGTAATATATATACAATGCTGTAATATTGTACATCTATATTGAAAAAAAAAAATTAGGGATAAGACCTCAGAATCTCAAATTAGGGAAGACTTTCTGACGAGCTCTACGGATAGAATTGAGGCATTAGTCAACAATATACATTAATTGATCGATACAACCTAATTTCATAGAGAAATAACAACAATTAAATAAAATCAAATCAAAGAAGGAATGCAAGGGAGAGCGAGAGGGAGAAAGATAATCGGAAGGAGATTGCGTTGTTCGAAGGAAGGACTAAAAAAGGGAGCGTGGACTGCTATTGAAGACAATCTCTCGGTCACTTACGTCAATGCTCTAAGGCAAATGGACGACGATACCGTCCCCATGCAGCTCGTGAGATCTTGCAAGATAAATATTGAAAAAAAAAAAATCTAAGACGGCATGTTGCTCTGCTTATAATTATAGATTATAATGAAATGGTAGAACGATATCAAATACATGATTATCTATTTAGTATTAAAAATTTTTGAACTAAAAATTTTTAAATTAAAAAATTATTTAAAAAAATAAAATCATATCCCAAATAAAACCTTAAAACTACACTTTATACCAAAATTACCACTCCCTTGCAGCACAAGCTTCAAAGAATATCCTGATTACAACACAATAATAAGTCAATAACGCATTAGCATCACAGAGGCTTATGTGTTTAAAGGGGAAAATTATTAGGTGCGGAGTGCGCACCGTTCGTATAAATACTGAGTACATAGCGGTACCCAGCGGTACCGAGTTCAAGTACCTAGCACCGAACAATACTTGTGCAGACGGGTCCCGTTCGCACTCCGCACCTAATAATCTCTCGTTTAAAGGTACACGGAAACCCACCACGGGTTGTCTTGGTGGTGAAGAGCTGGCTGGCCATAGGCCAGGTCCCGAGTTCGAATCCCATGGCAATTCATGCAAAGCCTTAAGTGTTGGCCCGGATGAGTATGGGGTGGGTTGTCCGCTAGGTCGATCGGAGAGATTAGTGGCCGAAGGCTGATACTCCCGGTCCCAAAAAAAAATAAAATAAAATAAAAGGTACGCGGAAAAGAAAACAACTTATTATAAGAATACAAACCGTTAAAATCTAGGTGGAATAGAGCTGGCATTATGCCATAGTCCAGCCAGCTTTCTTGCTTTCATAAAGAGACATATTATTAATTACTTTAATAAACTGTTTAATATCTGGCAAAGTATAATCTCTATGCTTGATTGTTGTTCATACCAATCTTTAATAATTTATAATAACAAAAAATTATTGGAGCTTGAGAAATTATATTAAATTGCCAAATTCAAAATTGTGCCATATTTTAATATTCATATTAGGTTAGGGAATCAAATGAAATCGGTCTTCGAATGATTGCTGCTTATTTTAAATGTTAAAAGTATAGAAATGGGAATCAAGTGAAATGGTATGGGTCCCGTTTCATATATTTATGGTTGATTTCGGGTCTGAAATTTCGACTCGTTTATTAAATGAGTATAATTTGGATGGGTCGGGAAATGGGATTTTGGTCTAAAAGTGACTTGTTTAAAATTTTTCGCTGAATTATTTTGAATAATGGTATAATCTTCTAGTTTTTAAATAATTAACCTAAACTTTATATATAACAAATTTAAAAAAAAAAAATCAAAATAGGTTATCAAGTCAGGTTCAACTTATCTAGGTTAGCAGAGGTTCAGATTTGGGTCAACATTTTTTACCCGTTCATTAAATTTGTTAGTTAGAATATCTTAGTTATAATAAAGCTTAGGTCTAGCGTACCTTTAATTTTTTAAATATATATATTTTTTTGTTTTATAAATAGCTAAGATTAGACGTAACGAGAGATAAATAATATTATATCTTTTGGAGCCTTAAGCTTGTGTTTGTTCCCCGATTTTTATGTGTTCCTTCTAGCAAATCATTTCTTTCATCGATCCAATATATCAATTGGTATCAAAGCCTGAAGCTCATGAATAATGGTGGACTACATAAGAAAATGAGTTGTTGTTTACGACGATCAAAGCTGAAGAAGATGGGTTATTGATGATGATCGACCCCGAAGAATATGGGTTCTCAAAGACGATGGAAACCATGATACCTTCTGGGGAGCTCAAGTGAATGCATTACTAGATCGATTAAATGATTTATGTTTTAATTTCATTCGTTCTGTAAAGAGAATACGCACTTAAGCAACCGTATCGGCGCTTTTGCTCTTCTGGTCCTCCAGCTTGCCCGTGATATTGGACCCACTCCAACGCAATTCCTCCCCGACCCCCACTCCGTTCCCGCGATCCCATGCCTGACCTCACGCTCATACCCGATCTACGCCTGCATTCTGCCACTATTAAGGAAGAAGCTAAGGAAGAGAAGAAAGATTCACCATATTAACAATCTATGCGGTCCGTGAGCCCACATATGTTGCCCGTGCCCAACATCGAGTTCACACAACACATAAAGGCAGTATCACTCGATGCTACTAAGGTCAGAAGCAGCCATTATCGTTGTTTTGTGAGCATAGTTCTAGTTTGTGCAGACACATTATATCTGAATGTTCAAAAAAGCATTCATTGCATTGTCTTGAAATCTAACATCAACTTTGATGGCTATATCAAAGATGTAATTGTCACCTGGAATGTGCTCATAAATGGTTATACTAATGATGGGGATATTCACAATGCTGTAAATATAATGTCATAGAATCTAATTTGAAAGAAGTATTCTTTTATCTTTTAATTTACACAATCAAAGCTATTGAATTTCTTTTATCAATATATATAAATATAAAAAAATAAAATTGTCGATCAAAACTTTAATATATACATTTATATTTCTTTCCAAAAAAATGTGTACACTACTCAGGATTTATACAATCATAATATATCTATCATGCACTGAGTATAAAAGAATAGCTACTGATATAAAGAAATAAGCTAACACTAAATCTGAAAAAGCATGATTACTCATAACATCTGCTCTGATATGAAATCATTTAAACTACATATAATGAGCTAAACAGTCGAACATATAACTAAAATTAAAACATGGTAAAGAAGTAATATACATGTTAGCGATCAAATCATAGTAATAGCATTCATATGATCATTAATTCAGTGCATAAATAATAAAACTTACATGCAATAGCTATAAATTCTATAAAATGTTAAAATAGCACATCACGGAAATCAATAAATAATATAATAGAGAAATCAGTAAATCAATATCAAATGATCTTGATAACTTATATTTAGATTAAAACAAATTGTTTAAAATGTAAAATTTTTTAAAATGTATATGATAGCAAACTTACAATCTTAAGTAAAATTCTATCCATTTTATAAAATATTTTATGACTTTTAAATTACTATTTCTCTAAATTACAATTTCACTGTGAAAAAATTATAGAGACATTGCGTTCATGTAATCTCATGTAAAATCAATCTGAATATTTTCTTGTTAATGAGTATTTTTAATGTTGTTCCACAACAGAAAAGCTTTGAAACTCTAATCTTTCTTTTGTCTGTATAATTAGAACCAATACATCTAATTATAAATTGCTGTTATTTGGTTGTTTTGAGGTTTTGGTAATTTGCTTCACGGTCTTCTTAAAGAAATAAGAAAATCGTTCCAAACGAGAACTTTTATTTGGTCCGGTGAACGTACGTAGAGCTACGTTCGGCCGGCACTAAGATCGCGGGCACAAAACGAGAAATACCGAGCAATACCAATAATAACGAGAAATATCATTATGTGAAGACAAAATACCGAGTAATACCGAGCAATACCGAGTAATACCAAAAAATACTGAGTTTTTCTAGAAAAAACTCGGTATTTTTTGGTAATACTCGGTATTGCTCGGTATTACTCGGTATTGGTCTTCCCAGAGTGGTATTCCTCGTTATTATCAAACCAAATACCGAGCAAAAATCGAGTAACAATCCTTTGACCGAACGTAGATCTACGTCCGGTCAGAGAACATAATAAAAGTTCCCCAAACGAAGTCATAGCCGAAGCATGTATATGTTCCTTCAGTTTGAGAAAGTTTAAAATTAGAAACAGAGTATTGCAAACAGTGAAAACTATATGAACTTAAAAAGTCATAGT
>NW_021319661.1:959608-990768 GCF_001605985.2 Dendrobium catenatum | reverse complement strand
GTACACAAGATTCACACAAATAGTCACCTCTTTATATGTATTAGGTAGGAAACTAACGAATACTAAAATAGTTAATAAGATTCTTCGTTGTTTGCCTACTGCTTATGATTCTAAAATTACTATAATAATAGAGTCTAAAGATCTAAACATTTACTTTATTGGAAATCTTCTTTGTTCGCTAATTACTTACGAGCAAGGAGTTAGCCAAAAAAAGATTGATGCAGGTGAACCATGAAGGGAGAAGAACATAGCACTGAAAGTGGAGGAGTCTGAGAGTGAACACTCACAACCTGAGGATGAAGACGACATCGTATTAATGAGTAGACAATTCAGAAGCTTTTTGAAGAGGAAGCAGAAGAGACGCTAGCAATAGAATAGAGGTAACTTTAATAAAAATGCAAAAGTTTCGAATGATATTATTTGCTATGAGTGCAGGAAACCTGGACATATAAAGACAGATTGCCCAAAACTCAAAGCCACTCTTAGCAAGGAGAAGGTAGAGGAGAAACCTTTTGTAAAGAAGGGCAAAAAGAAATTCCAAAGAGCTTTTTGGGCAGACTCAGTTTTGGAATCGTCAGAGATAGAAAAGGAAGAGGAAGTCACATATCTATGCTTCATGGCCAATAGTCTTGATCAGTCAGATCAAGAAGAGGTATGCGACTTAAGTTATAATGAACTTTTAAAGTTTCTGAACACTTATATGATGCATATAGGAAAAATAAGAAAATGCATGCTAGTCTAAGTTTAAAATTTGAATAACTACAAAAGAAACATGAAATCCTTAGAAAAGATCATGCTTTGATTGATGACAACCACATGAAATTACTTGATGAGTTTGATGACTTGAATAAAAATCATGAAAATTTAAAATCATCCTATGCTGAACTTGAAAAAGATTTTAAAAATTTTAAGGATGAATCAGAGAGCAAGATTTATAGATCAAATTATACAAATCAAATTTGGAAGATATGAATTCATTTTACAAATTAACGATAAAAGCTCTCGAGGATAATAAGATACCCCCTAAACTTGAAGATTTCACTAATCCTATTTTATATCCTAAATTTATGCAATCCCTAAAAAGACAAATGAATAGTAGTAGTAGACTTAGGAATCCTTTTTCAAAAGTCAAATGTAATAATTGTATATTGTTTGGACACATAGCTCACACCTGTACTTTGAAGAAGAAAACTTATTTAGTGTGGAAACCTAAGATGCATAAACCTAGACATATCATACATGCATCTCTTTATAAATTGCTAAAATGAAAACCCAAACTTGTTTGGGTTCCCAGGTCTAACGTTTGATAATTTTGCAGGGTCGCTCTCACACAAGACGTCATGAGAGCATATGGTACCTGGACAGCAGATGCTCAAAGCATATGATTGGAGATACTGTACAATTCATATCACTAGAAGCTAGGAGTGGAGGCAAGGTTACACTTGGAGATAACACCACAAGGAAGGTGATTGGGGCATGTATGATTGAAAATATAAAGAAATTTTACATTAAAAATGTGTTATTGGTAGAAGGCTTAAAGTATAACCTGTTAAGCATAAGCCAGCTATGTAATAAAGGATATTGTGTGAAATTGTTTCCTACTAGCTGCATATTAAGCCTAAATGGTAAAGATGTTTTGAATGATAAAATGGTTAATAATGTTTATATGCTAGACTTGAATTACATTCAAACTCCTAATATTTTTTGTTTGAAAACTATATCTGATGAGTCTTGGCTTTGGCATAGGAGACTTTGTCATTCTAGCATGAAAAATCTTAGGAGGATTACCCAAAAGAACTTAGTGAGAGGTATACCAAAACTAAACTTTACTAAGGACCACCTTTGTGATGCATGTCAATTAAGAAAATAAGTAAATTCCTCTTTTCACTCCAATAAGTAACTTAGAACTTGTAAACCATTGGAGATTTTGCATATGGATCTTTTTGGACCAATTGGAACTGTAAGTCTAGGAGGGAAGGTATACGGCTTTGTGATTGTAGATGATTACTCTAGATTCACATGGGTTAGATTTCTATTTCATTAGAGTGAATCATTTGAGGAATTTAGAAATTTTTCGACTTGGATTCAAAGAAAACTTAGGTGTGAAATCATGACTATACAAAATGATCATGGAGGAGAATTTGAAAATGAAAGATTTGAGGATTTTTTGTAAGGAGAAAGGAATTAATCATAATTTTTCTGCACTTAGAACCCCTTAATAGAATGGGGTAGTCGAAAGGAAAAATAGAACATTAATAGAAGCAGCCGATCAATATTGCAGAATACTCACTTCCTAAATATTTTTGGGCTAAGGCGGTTAGCACTGCATGTTATGTTCTGAATAGGGTGAATATTAGATCTTGTTTAAATAAAATACCCCATAAATTGCTAAAAGGAAGAAAACCTAATTTGTCTCATTTACATATTTTTGATTGCAAGGTGTTTATATATAACAATGGAAAATCTCTCTTAGGAAAATTTTATCCAAAATCGGATGAAGAAATTTTTGTTGGATACTCAAGTGTTAGAAAATCTTATAGAGTATTCAATTAAAGAACTTTGGTAATTGAGGAGACCACACATGTTGTATTTGATGAATCTAGAAATTCGGAAGAGTCAAATGTTGTAGAATATGAGATTGAGGATAACTCCCAAAAGATTGGAAAAAGGAAATTAGAAGAAAAATTGGAAGAAAATGTGAAATAAAATTTAGAGATAGAAAACCCTTTCCCTAGAGATTTGAGATTTTCTAAAAACCACCCAAAGGAGTTAATAATTGGTGAACCTAGTGAGGGTGTAAGGACTAGGCGTGGAATAAACAAAGAAGTCAATCATTCAGCTTTCATTTCAATAATAGAACCCACTAATATTGATCAAGCACTTTCGGATGAATTTTAGATTTTGGCCATGCAAGAAGAGTTAAATAAATTTGTAAGAAATAAAGTTTGTGAATTAACTACAAGGCCAAAGGATCAAAGTGTAGTTGAAACTAAGTGGGTATTCAAAAATAAAATGAATGACTCAGGAGTAGTCATTAGAAATAAAGATAGATTAGTTGCTAGAATTCGTTTAGTTCAAATTGAAAGTTCTCTCTCGTTATTGGGAGGGGTAATTCACTATAGGGGCTTGCGCCTATAGGAAACCAGAACTCAGATCATAAAGTCCTCACAAAATGAGGGCGAAATCTCTGGGTAGTGTCTTATCTACAAACCCATCTGCCTTCCCAAAATTTACCCCGGAACTGAATTCCGTGAAAACTCCCTCGCCAAAAAGAAAAGCAAATCAAACAGGGGGTATAATCAGATAGAAGGAATTGATTTTGAGGAGACTTTTTCCCCTATAGCTAGACTTGAAGCAATTAGGGTTTTGCTAGCCTTTGCCTGTTTTAGAGGATTTAAATTGTATCAAATGGATGTAAAAAGTGCCTTTATAAATGGGGTAATTCAAGAAGATATTTTTATAAAACAACCACAAGGTTTTAAAAATTCAAAATACCCAAATCATGTTTTCAAATTAAAAAATGCATTATATGGATTGAAACAAGCACCTAGAGCTTGGTATGAGAGGTTGAGCACCTTCTTACTTGAAAGATCATTTGAAAAAGAAAGTGCGGATACAACTCTATTTTTGAAGAAAGTTGAAAAGGATATACTCATTGTACAAATTTATGTGGATGACATCATCTTTGGATCTTCAAATAAAAATCTTTGTGATAATTTTTCTAAAATAATGAGTAGTGAATTTGAGATGAGTCTAATGGGAGATTTAAGTTACTTTCTAGGATTTAGCATTAAGCAAATTGAGGAAGGTATATTTCTTAGTCAGTCAATGTATGTTAAGGACATCCTCAAAAAGTATGAAATGAATAATGTTAAACCTGTTAGTACACCTATGAGTTTCTCAGTTCAGTTGGATAAGGATGCTAAGGGAAAATCTGTTGATCAAAAGAAATTTAGAGGGATTAATGGATCTTTACTTTACTTGACTTCTAGCCGACCTGATATCATGTTTAGTATTTGTTTGTGTTCTAGATTTCAATCAGATCCAAAAGAATCATATTTGACAATAGTAAAAAGGATTCAAAGATATCTGTTAGGAACTCATAACTTAGGAATTTGGTATCCTAAGTTTAGCTCTTCATTTGAAATAATTGGTTAATCATATTCTGAGTTTGCATGTTATATGGTGGATAGAAAGAGCACTTTTGGAACATGTCAGTTTATTGAAAATTCTTTAGCCTCTTGGTCCAGTAGAAAACAAAATTCAATAGCCCTATCTACTGCAGAAGCTGAATACATTGCATTAGGAAGTTGTGTGGTACAAGTACTTTGGTTGAAACAATAATTGATTGATTTGGGATTAACTATATAATCTATTACAATTTATTGTGATAACACTAATGCTATTTGTATTTCTAAAAATCCTATTCAACATTCAAAAACCAAATTGACATAAGACATCATTTCATAAGGGATCATGTATCTAAAGGAGAAATTGAACTCACTCATATTTCTACTGAAAATCAACTTGCAGACATTTTTACAAAACCTTTAGCCTTTGATACTTTCAGTGCATTAAGAACAAGGGTTGGTGTGATTGATTTGAATGCTTAGTTAAAAATGTTTTCTACAACATTGATATATGTTTTCTAGTCAATATTTTTGTGTGTTTTTTATGAGTTTTTGATCTTTTGTTTGTGATTTTTTGTATTTGAGTTTTTATTGTTTTTGTGATTTTATACATTTTTTGTTATGTTTGTGTTTAAGTTTTGATTAAGTGCATGATTTGAAAATTTTGAGTGACAATCATCCGAGACGAAATTTTTTCGTATGGGACAAATTATGTAGTGTGTCAAACTGTCAGATTTTGAACCGATTGCATGCAATTTTTTCAGTTTTTAATGTTCAGTTCGTCTGTACGGTCGTCACGATCGTCCAGGACGAACTTGTTCAAACGACGGGACGATTGAATGATAGTTAAACGGATAAGTTAGTTTTTAATGCTATATTTCATACGTACGAACCTTTAGTTCATCCGGACAAACACATGTCGGTTCAATGCGGGGGACAGTTTCAACTGTCATTAAAATGATCATAAGTTCTGATCATCGAGGACGAACACGTGTTCGTCTGTATGATCGTTTTGGTCAAAAGTCTATACAAAAGGATGCTTCGTAAGTTGTGTGATTACGAAAAGCTATCTTATTTTGGACGCATCCATTCGTCCACACGAAACTTTTTTCATACAGGACGAATCAATTTCGTACGGGATGAATGTAAAATTTCATCTGTACGAACAGTCATTTTTTTCAATAAATAGACGGGCTTTTAAACTCAACATTCACACTCTCACTTCACTTTAAAATCTTTTCTTTCCTTAGATCCTATCAATGGCAAGTTCAAGTAAGCGTCAAAAGATTCTAGCCAATGGTCCACCTAAGAATTCTTCTGAGAACTTTCTTTCAAAAGCTAATGAAGAATCCTTTCCTAGGTTTGTCTCCGCCAAGATCACACCCTCTAGAATTCTTATCCAGGAACAACTAACTTTTCAAGTAATGAACTTATTTGCCTCAACTCAGTTTGGCTTTATCCTCACCATAGTTTATCTCTACAACAAAGAAACCTTCCACTATTTCCTTGCAAACATGTCTTTTAACTCCGACCATTATATAATCCGTTCATATGTCTTTAAGAAAAAAGTTGAAATCACCAAGGCTGACATAGGTGCTTTTTTAAGCTTAAAGATTGAGGGAGCTAGAGCACATACCTTGATCACCACTTCTGATTATGAATGGTATGAAATTAATACTGTGATTAGAGGAATCAATTTTAACGAGCATATGCCTAAAGTATCCTATCTCATTCGTAATGCTCGTATCATCCATCATGTTCTTAGAACTTCTATAATTCCTAAAGCTGGTGAAAGAATCAACATTACTCCTCTTCTTTCTATGGTAACTTTTTCTATCATGACTAAAGAACCTATAGATGAAGCCCAACTAATCCTTGACTATCTTTATGGACTTTCTGAAATTGGACATGTCGAGCATAAAAGAAAGAAGAACATCACATTAGGACATCTAGTTGCCTACATTATGGAGAGGAAATACAATTTGGTTCATCCTGATCAAGAGTTTGAAGAACCGCTCTACTACAACAACGAATCATTTAGAGCAATCTTCAATAAAGATGAACCAAGTAAAACACATGTCATTAGTGATACTGAGGAAGAACATGAAGATGCACATGCACCTGCTAACGAATCAAATTATTAGGATTTGGTTTAAAGATTTGATCGTTTAGAGACTCACTTTGATCAAATGTTTGATCAAATTGAAGCTCATATGCAGCAACAGGATGTACAGTACGCTCAAGACATGGGGTTTGTGAGAGAACAAATGAGTGATATTAGTACCAACATGCTTATGATGAGTACTTATTTTAACTTCTTTGGTGCTGCTTCTCCTCCAGATCAGGGTCCTTCTGAGTGACACTCATACAAGATTTTAGGTGTTTCTTTATTTTTTGTTTTCATTTTTTTGGGTTAGGAAAATGTGTTGTATTTTCCTTTCCTTAGATGTTTTGTTTTTAAATCTTATGATGTATTGATATCATATTCTTAGATTATAATATCTTTCATTTTGATATCAATATAAGTTATCCTATTTTAGATTTAATCTTATTTTTGAAATGTGTGTTAGTCTATATGACAATCGTTATAATTTTTTATCTTAAAAGTGTTATACTTTGAAATACAAGTTAAAATTAAATTCATTAGAAAATCTAATTTTTCTAAATTTAACTATTGCTTATAACTTGATGTAATTAAGATTGTCAATTTCATGTCTCTTATTTAGATTACATTAATGTCTAATATTATTATTGCAACTATGATGTTTTCTTATTTTGTATTTCTCTTATCAATAAATATTTATGCACTTAGAAAAATTTGAAATTTTTTATTATTGATTTTGAAAAGATCAAAATTACTCTTGAAAAATATACAAATGTATAAAAATTAAAAGGAATGCGCAATGGTTCGCAAGTTAAAAAATAGGCACAAAATAAGCCCACAAGTAAAAAGATGCACAAAAATATGCCACAAATTTGAAAAAGATACGTAAAGCGCCATATGTGGTAGTTATTTCTTTACATTATCTTTTAATCTCTTAATTCAAATTGATCTTCTGTAAATTTATATTCTATATTGAAATTTGAAATATATAAAATTTTTATTCATCATTTTTGCAATGATTTTCTCTAATTTAGTGTCTAAATTGACTCATGTTTTTGATATATACTTTATATTATCAATGTTGTATCTCTTCTTAAATTCTATGAATTACTATTATTTGCCTAATGTTTTGATTTTATTTGCAAAATTTATTTCAATCACTTTCAAAGATCAATTCTCAAAGGATTGTCATATGACTACTTACATTTCTGGTCTTTTTCTTCTTCTCTTTTTGCTGTTGTCAAAAATGGGGAGAAAATATTATTTGTTCGTATCTTTTCACTCATATTTTTTTTGTATCCTTGTTCATATCATATTTCTATTTCATAGTAGTGTTTTTGTTGCATTTTTTAAATTTAAAAAAAAAAGGAAAAAAGTTAAAATTGTTGTGCAAAGCCTCCTTATTTTTCATATGATCATTAATTCAAGGGGAGTTTAGGAGATTCTTAGAATTTGAAATTATACAAATAATAATTGTTTTGCCATCATCAAAAAGGGGTAGATTTTTTTTTTTTTTTTGATGAAATGCAAATTGCATTAAAATAAGAAAGAACAACCTAAAAGCAAGCTACTCAAAAAAGACCTAAAGAATCACATTCCTCCTTCAAGCAAAACAACAATGAAGGAGGAATTTCTTCAAAGCTAATATCATCCCAAACAAAAGACTTCTTTAAAGCCAAATTAGCACAAACATCCACTAATTTGTTACATTCTCTTTTAGCAAAAGAAAATAATACTTGGATGAAATCAAGAAGGAAAGCCAAATTATCATCAATGCACTTACTAACCTTCCAACTCCTCATAGCCGATTGCAGAAGTTTTACAATATTAGAGTTATCGCCTTCAATGATGAATCCTTGAGCTTCAAACATCCACTCTCGGATGATATTTTTCAAGTAGAGAACCGCCATCAATTCAATTTGAGCAATGTCCCAATGCATAATATTTACTCCAAAAGCTATAAGAAATCTTCCTTTATCATCTCTTGCCACACCACCAAAGCCAGCTACATTATTTGTTAAAATAGAAGCATCTACATTTATTTTAATCCACCCGGGTGTAGGAGGATACCAAGAGCAAGATAGCTTTAGCTGGTTAGTATCCCAGTTGTCCGGAGCAGGATTAATAAAGTTGCTTATTGTGGCTGTAGAAACTGCATTTGCCACCAAAGAATTGAGCGAGTCTTCAAAGCCATCATGTATCAATTTACATCTACTTTTCCACACAAGCCAAGCAGTAGTTCAATACATATTAGCAATGAGAGAATTCTTTCCAACAAGCTTCTTTAAACCTTCTAAACATTCATGAAGTTTGAAAAAAAAAAAAGGAAGTCTGAAACCCCAGCTATTGAGAATAGAAATCACAACACATAGCTTAGCACAATTCCCTGCAATATGCCCTCCGTTCTCATCTTCTTCACAACCCCTCGAACAACCTGAGAAAGAACTCAGTTTCCTTCTAAATAGAAAATCATTAGAAAGAATGGCATCATTACAAAGCCTCCACCAAAAAAGCTCAACCTTTAGTCTAAGTTTTAGCCTTTTCATCCAATTCCAGATGGCACTTCCTCCATTGTGATCTGTAAATGCTTGAAAGGCCAAAGAAGCAATTGACTTTCCAAAAAATTTAGAATTAAGCTCAATAAGGTCATACCCTCTATCGACCTGAATGGGAATTTTAGTAATAAGTTTTATATCAACTGAAGCTTATCAGTATTCCACTTTCCTTCCAAAATAAAAGAGTTGAATTTGAACTCATTTGATTCCAAACAGTTAACAAAAGTCGGCCACCTTGCTATACATTTGTCTAGAATCCAACTATCAAACATCCAATTGATCGAATTGCCATTAGAAACATCCCACCTAATGATGTTTCTAAGATAATAAGCTCCCATGGTGATGATCTTCCACGTCGATGAACAATCTCTTTTCATTGGAGTCATCCAAACATCTTCTCCATACTTAGCTCTTAATATTTGGTTAAGCAAAGTTACTGGCTTCATGCAGAAATTCCAGGCCAACTTGGCCCGTAGAGGACCTGCTCTTGACACAGCTGAGAATAAGCCTCTACCACCTTTTTCCTTAGTCTTGAAAAGACTATCCCATGAAGCATAATGAATACCTGTATTCCCATCCTTCTTTTTCCACAAAAAGCTTCTACACATTTTATCAAAGTCTTTACGAATACTCAAAGGAACAAGAGAAATTGAAGTTAAGAACATTGGTAGTGAGAGGAATGCTGATTTGATGAGAACTACCTTTCCTTCCAAAGAGATGAATTTTTGTCCCCAAATGTTTAATCTGTTCGCAGCAACTTCCATAAGCTTAGAGAAATCCGAAGATACCACTCTCCTCAAGGTCATCTTCACACCAAGGTAATTCAACTCCTTAACCAACTTAAAATTAAGAAGACTAGAGATTTTCTTCTTAATTCTATGGTTAGTATATTTCCCAAAAAGAATCATAGATTTAAAATTGTTAACCTTCTAGCCCGACCATAAATAATAGTTATTAATGATAGACTTCAATTCCTTAATAACTTTAGTCTTGCCTTCCGAGAAGATCAAAATATCATCCGCATAAAGCAAATGGGACACTCTAGGAGCCTTGGGAGAAATAGAGATCCCCACATTCCCTTTCCTACCATTTAGTGCATCTGATAGGACTTGGGAGCATAAAATAAATAAATAAGGGGATAAAGGGCATCCTTGCCTAAACCCACATTTCCCTTCAATCCAATCAGTTTTCCTTCCATTTAACATGATGCAATATTTAGGATCTAAGATGCATTGTAAAATAAGTTCCTTAAACTTACTAGGAAAGTTAAAGGGAGAGAGCACTTGCCTCAAAGCTTACCAACCCATACTATCATAAGCTTGTTCCATGTCAAGCTTGATTGCCAAAAGTCCCTTCCTCGCTTTAGAATAATGAAATTTATTGAAAACTTCTTGTGCCAATAGTACATGATCATAAAAGGAGCGCCCTTTGATAAAGGCAGCTTTGTCCACCGAAATGATTTTGTGAATCACCTTCTCCATTTTATTCAAAAGCATTTTTGAAACAATTTTATAAATGGTCATGAATAAGCTAATAGGCTGATAATTGGTTACCTCTTGAGGATTTTGAGTCTTCGAAATCAAGACAATAAGAGCTTCTTTCCACGACATGTGCATGTCTCCAGAAGACAAGAATTGGTTGACTGCTAACCAAACATCATCAGCTATCCATTTCCAGAAATTCTTCAAGAAGGAAAATGTTATTCCGTCCAACCAGGAACAATATTACTCCCAGATTTATCAACTATAATTTGAAGCTCCTCCCTTTTGAACTCTGCTTCCAAAATAGATTGATCCATCTCATTAATGATTTCCAAAGGCACAGGCCAGCCATCCAACATACATTGTCTATGCTGCCATTAAATTTTGAAAAATTCAGAAAAAAACTTTCTGAATTTTTATACCATCTTTCGTAATACTACCATTATTAGACTTAATGTGACTAATCTAGTTGATAATTTTCCTGGCATTAGCAAATGTATGAAAAAAACTAGAATTGCAATCACCTTCTTCCATCCATCTTGCTTTAGCTCTTTGCTTCCACTAGATATTAAGCCATGCAAGAGTGACATTGAGCTTATTGATTTTGAATCTTAAAATCTGCAGTTTTTCAAAAAAAATCCCAACTTCAGCCTCTTCCAGTTGAATTTTCTGTATCTCATCCTTCAGCCTGTCTCGAAGGGACATAAGGTTCTTGAACTTAGCTTTGCTCCAGAAGAAAAGAGCTCTCAAATTTCTTTTAAATTTAACATTAAGAGAAGAGGACGGATCCATCCCAGCATATTTGCTTAAAGATTTCTTCACAATCGCCTCTGCTCCATGGTAAGTAGCCCAAACTTCTTCATACCAGATCTCTTTGCTGTTAACCATTAAAGGTTTGAAAATCTCCAGTAAAACAGGACAATGATCCGAAGCTATATGGGATAAGTGTTTCACCAAAGCAAGATGAATAGAATTCAAAGCATTGGAATTGATAAGGCATCTATCCAATTTCTCTAGAATTCGTGCTCCACCGGATTTATTGTTACACCAAGTAAATTTAGGTCCCATAGACCTCACCTCATGTAGATCGTTGTTGATCATAAATTTCTTCAGATCTTTGGCTCCTTGAGACAAGAAAATTTTTTTCCACCTCTCTTTTCATCTTGACATAGAACACAATTGAAATCCCCTCCTATCACTGTTGGCAAGTCCTCCAAGCAATGCTTCTTTAAATATTCCCAAAGGATTTTCTTGTCACTGGTTTTATTACTCCCATACACAGTTGCTATCTTCCAAATCCCTTTGCTAAAAATCTGTAGTTTCCCCACTATCATTTGAGAGCATACTTCATCCACATTGAAAGATGCCAAGTCTTTCCTCCATAGAACCGTCAAGCCTCTAGATAAGCCTTTAGAGGGAACCAAAAAAGAGTCCCAATTGTTACCCAGTAATCTGAGAATTTGAGAATTCTCCAAAGAATTCAATTTAGTATCCATCAAACCTACAAAAAATACTTTGTGGTCTTTAATCATCTCCTTCAGATATAGAGCAGCCTCCACCTTCTGGGCTCCTCTACAATTCTAGAAAATCAGCGAATTCATTTTTTAAAGATGGGAGAAGGTCCCCCATTCTTTTTAGCTTTACCTCCATCCTTTTTCCTGTCTCGTTCCAATATATTACCTGATCAAAGAGACTTAAACTCATTAATAAGCTTAACCTTCTTACCATAAGATAGACTTCCAATCACAACCTTCTCAGAGTTAGAAACCTCTTTATCCTTCCTGTGAATTAGCTTGGTCTTTTCATCACACAACGCTTCAAAATTTGACATATTATGAGGACTTTTTTCTACAATTTCACCTTCTTCAGCACAGGCACACTCTTGAACTTCCACAGCTTCATTCAAATTTGACTCTTCCATAATAGCCAATACATCAAACTTATTGATAATCTTAATAGAAGAGTAAACCCTTGTTTCTACAACATGCTGTTCTTCTGGAATATCAGCTTGATGAACTGTTCCAAAATTTTCTTCAGAAGTTCTTTCAAGCACCGCAATAGATTCTGGAACAGAGTGTTCATCTCTCGAACAAACTCCTTCAGGTTCAACTGTTTTCTTTGAATTACCTGGACTAAGTTTAGGAACATATATCTTTTTCATGGAAATAGAGATCTTATTAAAGAAATTCCTTCTTTCTACCATTCCATTAATTCTTCTGTTTCCATGTCTCACTTGGATCTAGGAATCATCATTCACTTTCTCAATATTTGCATTTGATTTGGCATCTGCCTTTTGACTCCTTGCTTTATATAAATCAGTTGCATTAGCAGTCACTGCAATATTGTCTTTACTAATTTCAGTGTAACCAGTAACAACATGACCGATTTTTCCACAACCAGCACAAATTTTTGAAAATCCTTCATACTCAACAGTTTGATAAAATTTTCCAGCCAATCCTTCCACCCAAATGCCTTTTGGGAGTTTCAAATCTAAGGGAATGCGGACAAAAACTCGTGAAAACTCTCTTCTACTCCATTGGAACATATTTCCATTAAGAAGGTAAGGTTTGCCCAATATAGAAGCAATTCTGTAGATGTTTACCTCGTCCCATCACTGAAGAGGCAAATTGGGGAGCCGGATCCACACCGGAGCTGAAATGCCTTTGAGAGAATTAGGATTGAATGAAGTTGACCATTTATATAATCCCACTACCTGTCCTCTCACCCACCAAGGCCCACCAGAAAGGATGTTATCCATTGCATACGAATCTTCAAAAGAGCATAACATCCATCCACGTCCCAAACCAGTTATGTGGAATTTTCCAAAACTATTCCACTTCCTTCTTAAATCCATACTCACCAAATGAAAAGGAATGTCATCCCCGAAAATCTTCACAACTAAAGATTTTTCCAATCTCTTGGCATTCTCCAATTCCTTCTTAGCAAGTAGTTTAACTCCCTTTCCATCTTCAGTTAAAAATAATCCCAGGTCCAAGCTATCAACTTTGATGTTCTGTTTTTTTTTTTTTTCCAAACAGAATTGTTATCCACATTAATCTGATTGATCGTTGGTTGTGGAGGATTATTTAAAACTTCATTAGCAACAATCGGAGCTCTAAAAGATGACTCAGCATCAATCCTTTGCTGCAATTCCTCATCCACCTTATCATCATTTTTGGATTTAATCTTCAACTGGGGGGAAGCCGCCAAGTCCTTCCGACTCGGTGAAGAAGGCAGTGAAGCATAATTGAAGCTTTTGATAGAAGCGATCCTTGGACCATTTGAGGACGAAGCTTCCAAATTGAATTTACCAATCACCTCGTTGATTGAAACAGGACTATTAAAGGATTTCATAATAAAACCACCATCCTCCTCTAGAATCTCTTTTCCTTTCCCAATCACTAAAACGGGAGAAATTTTCTTCTTCAACAGACCGCCCTCATTAATCACCAGAGACTTCGCTTTCAGATTTTTGAAATTCTTGTTAAATTCATCAAGCATTTTTTATCCTCCATTGAAAACATTTGATGATTTTTTCACTGGAATAGAGAAACCTTTTCTGTAATTCGCCCAAGATTCCGACGAGAGAATCCGATTACGCTCTATAACCTCCTCCTTAGATCGTCGGACCTCCGGCAGATCGTCGGACCCACCAGCCGTGGAAGCTGTGGACCGCTGAAGATTAACTGAAAAAATGGAACAAAATATTGAATTCCCAGACTTTCTCTCACTAGGGGGAGATTGTTAAGAGAGTTGCTATTTGCATGATTTACATTCTTGCAACTTGTATAGTTTTGATGATTCCAAATATTATTGTTTTATGTATTGATGTCTCCTAACATTTTTTGGAAGATTTATTTTTGCTCTTGTGTGAACTAACATTTCAAGAAAATCAAACACCTTATCGTCGTCGATCTCACACTGATCGGAGGCGTATTTGTGGGAGTTGAAGGTAAATTGGGAGTTGAAGGTAAACTTGAATGATTTTCTATAATTATTTGTTCTCACTATACATTTGCAAGAATTTGTAATCCAGTGTATGCTTTAGGTTGTAATCTAGACATTTGTAAGAGGTCGTAATCTTGTAATCATTTGAATAGATCTAAAATTGAATTTATTAAGTGTAATTTTAGTAATGATAGATCTAATGGGTGGATTGTGACTTTGGGTGAGAGCAAGATAGCAGGAGAGAGATTCAGAGAGAGAGAGAGAAAAGAGAGAGAGAGAGGGAGAGAGAAAAAAGATAGAGAGCGGGAGAGAGAGAGAGAGCAAGAGAGAGAGCTAGAGAGAGGGAGATAGAGATATAGAGAGAGAAAGAGAGCAAGAAAGTGTAAGAGAGAGGGAGAGAGAGGGAGAGAGAGAGAGAGGGAGAGAGAGGGAGGGAGAGAGGGAGAGAGAGAGGGAGAGAGAGAGTGAGAGAGAAAAATCAAGAGAGAGATAGAGACAGAGAGAGGGAGAGAGAGATAGAGAGAGAGTGAGAGAGAAAAAGAAAGAGAGAGAGTGTGGTAATAGAGAGAGAGAGTGTGTGTGTGTGTGTGTGTGAGAGAGAGAGCTAGAGAGAGAGGGGGAGAGCATGGTAGAGGTAGACCTTCAAAGACTTGGTTAGAAAATATTAGAAATGATATTTCTTTATTAAATTTAGATGAGAATTTAACTTTTAACAAGACACAAGGTGGTTTGACCAAGTACTTTCCTTATTCGGTTGGATTACATCAAGGATCAGCCTTAAGTCCATATATTTTTTGCTTTAGTCATGGATGTTCTCACTAGACATTTGCAAGAGGATGTACTAAGTACTTTCCTTATACTTGAATTATGAAGGTGAACTTTAGAGTATAAAGGTTTTTGCTTGAGTAGATCTAAAACAGAATATATAGAGTGTAATCTTAGTGGAAATAGACATAGTGAGGGGATTGAGACTTTGGGCGATCAAGTCATTAATAAGATACACGTTTTAGATATCTTGGATCTTTTGTTCAAAGTGATGGTGAAATAGAAGGCCTTCTGATGACCCAATAAGAAAATTTGAGGTATTAGATTTGACTTATGTTAATAAAGGTAGAGGTAAACAATGCATTCCTATTCAAGTAAAGTATACTTGTTTTAAAGTATAGCACGTACATTTATTAAAGTTTACACATGGGTTCTAATAAACATTTTCATAACTATGTAGGGAGATTTTTTATTCAACGTCCAAATGACTATCCAAGAAGAGAGATATTGGATGTATAATAGGTTGTTACCGGGTCGAAAAAGATTGACAGATAAATTTATACAAGGAGTTGAAACTTTCGTTGAAGTTGCATCTCAATTGCCTTCCTTTCAGTTTGATAAAATGTTTAGATGTCCATGTTCGAAGCATAAAAATCTAGCATTCCTCAAGCCCGATGATGTGAAGCTTGATTTATATCGTAGGGGATTTCTTCCAAACTACTGGATTTGGACATCACATAGCGAGTACGAGCCAGACCGAGATGCTCATACCGGTTCATCTACAGCTTATGAAATATTTGATGAATTAAATGAGTAGACCCTATGAAGAACTTATTTTTGATGTAGCAGGTCCTAATTTAAGGGCTAGTGTGGAAGAGCCACCAAATGCATAAACTCAAAAATTCTTTGAGTTATTATATGTAGCTCAAAAACCAATTTAGGACGGCTGTAATACCCATTTAGAATTATCCATTGCAATAAGGATGCTAAGTATTAAAACTGAGTATAATATTCACCGTGATTGTTTCAATGACTTTATTGGTCTTCTCAAGGAAACCAATCCAACAGACAATTTAATTCCCTCAGACTTGTACCAAACAAAGAAATTAGTATCCAAGTTGGATCTCACTGCTACAAAAATTGATTATGGTATCAATGGATGTATGTTATACTACAAGGATGATGTAGCAAAAGTTTATTGTCGCTCCTGCAATGCTCCTCGATTTAAGTCAAACTCAAGAAAATAATGTCGTGAAAAGAAAGATGCTCTATATTCCTGTTTATTTTATTTACCAATAATTCCAAGACTTCGGCGACTCTATGCATCAATGAGTTCAGCAGGTCATATGAGGTGGCATAAGGATAAAATAGCAAAAAGTGGTGTTCTTTCTCATCCATCAGTTGCTGAAGCGTTGAAACATTTTGATTTAGTGCATGCTTCATTTGCTACTGAACCCCGCAACATAAGATTGGGATTATGTGCCGATGGTTTTACCCCATATAGTTAAACATCTACATTATACTCTTGTTGGCCAGTTATCTTAACACCGTACAACCTTCCACCAGAGATGTGTATGACTACTCCGTATATGTTCTTAACTCTTATAATACCTCGACCACATTATCCAAAAGCAAAAATTGATATTTTTTTGCAACCATTAATTGATGGCCTTAAGTTATTATGGGAATGAGTGCTCACATATGACATATCAATAAAATAAAATTTTCTACTTCGAGCTACATTATTATGGACCATTGGTGATTTTCCAGCTTATGGTATGTTGTCTGGTTGGAGCACAGCAGAAAAATTAGGATGTCATTACTGCATGGAGAATAGTAAAGCTTTCATATTAAAATTGGAGGGAAAAATACTTGGTTTGATTGTCATCATATGTTTCTACCTGCTAATCATCAGTTTCGGTGGAATAAAGAAGCATTCATTAAAATTAGAGTTAAGCGGTCACCTCCTCCACCCAGATTAAGTGGTGATGATGTACTACAGAGACTTTCTGACATTCTAACAATTATTAATTTTCCAATGCTATCAGAGTCTAAATATACAGGATATGGTGTTGAACATAATTGAATTAAAAAAAGTATTTTCTAGACATTACCATATTGGAAAACTAATTTGATAAGGCATAATATATATGTTATGCACATTGAGAAGAACTTCTTGGATAATTTTTTTAATATAATTATGGATGTTAAAGATAAGAGTAAAGATAATGTCAAAGCAATGATGGACATTAAAGAGTACTGCTAGAAAAAAATCTGGAGTTAGTAACATCAACCGATGGTAAAATAATGAGGCCCAAAGCACCATACTCTTTCATGTTAGAGCAAAAAAGATCAACATATCAGTGGTTTAAAGGTTTAAGAATGCTTGATGGATATGGATCAAATATAAGCCGATGTGTTGACATGAAATCTGCAAGATTATTTGGACTAAAAATTCATGATTGTCACATAATTATGGAGGTTCTTCTTCCGATCATAGTATGTATGTTACCCGATTACATATCAAATATGTTGACTGAGCTTAGCATTTTTTTTAAAGACCTATGTTCATCTAAACTAAGCGAAGATGCTTTACAGAGGAGCGAGGATAACATACCAATCATCCTCTACAAGTTAGAAAAAATAATTCCCCCTCGGGTTTTTTTGATTCTATAGAACATCTTCCGATCCATCTACCTTACGAAGCTAAAGTTGGTGGACCTGTACAATATCGTTGGATGTATCCTTTTGAGAGGTAAAATATATTTTTATTAAGTCTCCAATATTTTTGAATAAGTTGAGATAACATATTTTAATTAACATGATAATTATAATTGTTTAATAGATATTTGAACAATTTGAAGAAATATGTTAAAAATAAATCACGACCAGAAGAATCGATATGTGAAGCAAATTTGTCTCAAAAAACTACTAACTTTTGCTCCTACTACTTCGAGCCCCAAATAAGGAGTACAAGAACAAAGATTGGTCGTAACATGGACTTCGATATAGAAGAACAATCACATGCTGCACTATCAGTATTTAAAAGTCATGAAAAGCCCCTGTGGCAAATGTATTGAAAAATTTCTCAACGATTTAAAAATCAAAACATTGAATTTGTATGTGCTACTGAATTATGAAGAAGTTGAGCCAATCTTAGAGTAAGTTCTTGCATAATGTCAGTAATGAGTAATGTTTATTTAAAATTGTGCTACTGAACTGTATTATTTGTCAACAAGTATTTCATAAGTAATTTGCCTTTGACAGATTCGAGGGATATTGTGCAAGCTGTTTCAAATGAATTTCCAACTTGATTCAGATCATATGTAAGTTCATAAATTTTAAAATTTTAATTTGAATTGCATCTTATTTATTACAAAAAATACTAATATTTTAAAATATTTCTATGTACAAAACCCTGATAACAAATATTTCGATAAAGATTTGCAAGCACTAGCATGGGGTTCAATGCGAAAAACAAAAACTTGGCCAATATATATAGTGAATGGGTTCAGATTTCATACCAAGTCGTGAAGTGAAGGAAGAAAAACTGAAAATTATGACGTATATGTTAGAGGGATCACTCATGAAGAAGATGAGTGTGATTATTAGGGTATTCTGAATGAGATTTTTGACCTAGAGTATCTAGGCAAAGATGAAAACTTTGTATGCTTGTTTAACTGTCAATGGTATGATTCAGTATAGAATAGAGGCACAAGAGTTTATCCTGCGTATGGTTTAGTCGATGTAAAATATAGTAGAAAATACGAAAAGTTTGATCCATTTGTGTTAGCAAGTCAAGCAATTCATGTTTATTTCAACAAATATCCCAGTGGTCGTAGAGATAAACAAGATTAGCTAGGTGTCATAAAAATAAAAGCATGGGAAATAATTGATCAACAATACATTATAGTAACTGCACATCAAGATGATGAGAAATCAAGTTGTAGGCCTATTGAAATTTAGGAGATGCCACCTATAACCTCTAGTGTTGAAATGCAGTTAAAAGATGTGAATAGTTCAACTAGCTCAGACGAAGATGAGAATAAAGATGAAAGTGAAGATGCCCTTGAGAGTAGTGAAAATGGTTTTGATTCTGAGTAATTTTTGTAATTTAGAATTATAGTTTTTATAATTTATAATTATAGAATTTTATTTTTTGTAATATTTTGAATAGTACTTTTTGAATTTTAAGCGATGAAAATATTAATTATTTATTTGTATTCTAGCATTCTTTATTTTTGTAATTCATTAATTATTTTATTAATTGCTTCTTTTATTTGTATTCTGTTATATTTAGAATTGTAGAATTATACTTTTTTATTAATTGCTTCTTTTATTTGTACTTTTTATATATTACAATGCTTTACTAATTGCTTCTTTTAATACAGATGGCTTCAGGTGACGATCCTCCTCGTAAATCATTTGCCTCAAAGTTCCGCCGAAAAAAGTTGAGTGTTACTCCCAACATAGCCAGACAGTCTGATGAAGGTGAGGGACCTTCAGTTCCACCTGTTGTACCTACACCACCACCACCACCACCAACCAGGGGCCAGTAGTAGTCCCCGAGTGAGCAAGGTCAGGGTCAGTCAGATCCACCTATTGTTGTACCTCCACACTTTCTTGGCTACTTCCCTCCTCCCTCGACGAGTCCTCACTTTCCCTCTCCAGATCAGTCACATGTTGCTCTATTCTATCTATATTACCCCCCACCATCATCATGGGCAGCAGGTCCATCCACTGGTCCTCAACCTCCTTACCCCTACCCATATTATTATCCATATCTGGTGCCACCAGAACACAGTGGACCATCTATACCAGCAGAGGGTGGCGCTAGGGGTCAGGCAGCTGCAACAGATAAGCGTCAATACATTGAGCCTGAGGGAGATAAGTAAGTTCAGTTTATGTTATTAAGTTGTTATATTTTGATATATTATATGTTATTGACAAAGAAATTAACCTACAGCTTCAATCCTTCAAGGCCACCTACACATAACATCCAAGATATTATAAAGAATAAATATAATGCTCCTTACTTATCCTGGAAGAAGATCCCAAAAGAGGTTAGGGATATATGGTTTGGAGAATTTCATGTATACTTATTTGGTATGATTTCAAATATTTGATTTAATTTATACTAATCTTTTTTGTTATGCCTAAATTTTACATAAAGAATTTAGGTGGTTTCTTGAGTATAGCACGAGGATCATAACCAACTTTGAGAGGACAGGAGCGACCAGTCTTAGGGACATGTTCACGAATATTAGAAAGTCTGGGCAGCGTCCATTATGGATTGGAGAGGGCATATGAGATGATCTGAGTAGTGCTTGGGTGGCCCCTGAGTTTACAAAAATAAGAGTTCATAATAAGCATAACATAGCCTCTAACTGTGGGGGTTTATGAAGCTCTCTTCATACTGGTGGATCTATCCTCATACGGAACATAGACGACGACTGGTAAGAGTTTTAAATTAGTTTATTAAATATATCTATGTTATTATAACTATATCTTAAATTTTCAGAAAGAGTACCTTGGTCGGGAGCTAACACCACTAGAGTTGCATACTAGAACTCATCAACATCAAGTTGACCATCAGTGGGTTGATCAAAAGGCTAAAAAGGCTCATGTGAGTATATTTTTTGGAGTTCGTGAATAGATATTTATTTTAATAGAATTAATTATAATACCAATATATTTAACGGATTTATTCTTGTAGGATGATTTTATACGAGCTTGAAAAAGTCGGCAATCCACTATCAAGGGATCATCTTCAGGATCGACCCAGATTTTTTAGTATCATACATGGTCAGATGTTATTGGTGGAAGACAGAGGGGGAGGGTATATGGCTTGGGTTCACAGGGCTATGCTTATGAGGGCAATTCATCCACCTAAGTATTTTATGATCCAAGTGGAGCTGAAGAAACTATAAGTCAGAGGATTGCAGCGCTGACTAGAGAGATTGAAGAGATGAGAAATATACAAAATGAAATGCAAACAGAGCCGCAATCCTACAGAGTTGAAAATCAAAGGAATAAAGAGCAAGAGGAGCAGCCACATGCATCTCTGTTGACCTCATTTTTGTATGAGGTCACTAAGGTCCTTCCAAACTCCAGATCAATCCTAAATCCTAGGATCCTTCTAGATTTTAAATCTTAGAGTCTCTCTAGATCCTAAGACCAATTCAGCCCTTGATCAATTCAAATCTCAAACTTCATTCAATTCAAATCCAAATTAATTCAAGCTCCAAACACATCCAAACTTTGACCCAATCAACTTGAGAATCCAAACTTCAATCTAAACTTTGATCCTACCTTTGATCTAGCTTTGATCCTATCCATTCATTAACAATCACCACATGATTATAAATGACTTGGATACTTTAATATTAAGCATTCAAACTTGAAATCCATTCTAAATCCAGAAATTCAGACTCAAATCCAAAGTCTTAAGGCCCTATCCTAAAGACCTTTTTCAAAGATTTTTTAAACATTTCAAAACCCAGTCAAAGGACCTCTGATTCAGGGTCTATCACTTACAAAGTGATAAGACATGTCTCTAGAGGATACCCTTCAAATTTGAGCCCATTCTGAGATCTCTAACCTTAGAATCTAAATCAAAATTAAAAGGCTGTAAATGTTGCAACCCATGACCCCGAGTTTGAGATTTTGATGATGCCAAATAATGAGTGACTTGGAACTGCTTTTCATTGCTTATTATTTTATTTGTTATTTTCCTTGAGCACTAACATTTCAGGGGAGGCCCAAGCCTTGGGCTCACTTGGGTTAGCCATTTGGCTTGACTCAAGTGACCAAAGAGAGGTCTCCCTTGAGCCATCTCTCAACCTTAACCAAATTGAATCCAAATCATGGTGCCATTGGGTTCCCATCAACCCAATGCACCTTCCCTGACCAGCCCAACCCTTGGGCTCACTTGGGTCAAGAGTTAGGCTAACCCAAAGTGCCCAAAATCACTTGGGATTGAGCCAACTCTCAATCTAAGCCCAATTGAACTTGATCAACACCTCTCATAAGTGGCACTAGGTCCAACACACCTCCCCCAGCCAGCCCAAGCATTGGGCTAACTTGGGTTAAGAGTTAGGCTAACCCAAAGTAGCCAAAAACACTTGGACCCGAGCCATCTTCCAGCTCAGATCAAATTGGACCCAATTGCCACTTGCATTGGGTGCACCAGACCCAGACCCACTCCCCACCTCAAGCCCAGGGTCTGGCCTGACATGGGTTGAGCCCAAATCGACCCGAACCAAGCAGGTTTGGATCAACCCGAGCCATCTTTTAATCCAGATCAAATTCGACCCAATTGCCACCTGCATTGGGTGCACCGGACCCAGACCTGCCTCCCATACCAAACCCAGGGTCTGACCTGACCTAGATCGAGCTCAATTCGACTTGAACCAAGCAAGTTTGAGCCCAACCGAGCCACCGGATCGATCCCGGCCTCCCCAGGCCAATTTGGCTCCACTCTCAGCTCCAGTATGTCCCCATCGGCCTTCCCTGGTCAACCCGACCCATACCATGGCTGGCGGCGGTCGGAACCAATGGAGAGCAAGCTCTAATGGTCCCCCCAGGCCGATCCTGACCGAAAGCCTTCCAAAGGTTGTGGCTCGCCGGCTTGAGGCTCACGAGCTCTCTGGAATGGTGCCCCTTTCCACTTGGCATCAATCCGAGACCTCGTCCGATTCAATCCTGGCCGTCCGAGCTCGCGGGAGGAGGCTGAATAGGCTGGTGCTCCCCAGAGCTCAAGACTCAATCCCAGTGTTTCAGAACGACTCCCCAGAGCTCCCTCAATCTCCCAGCATCTTCCCTCAAGCTCCCAGACCTCCCCTTCCATCACTTCGAGCGAACTCCAGAGAAAGGCTTCAGCATCCCGCTCGAAGTCACACCTCCGGCCATCCTCCAGTCGCAGCCTCTGAAGGAAACCTGCTCGCCTTCATCCCCTGAAGCTTCTAGATAAAGAAGCTCATCCGTTGAGGCTTTCTCTGCGGTAATTCCTTCATCCCGAGCTCCCTAGCTAGGTAGTCCGGTCAAGTGTGAAGGAAACCTTCACCTCAATGGATTTCCACCGTTGGATTTAAGGTTTCCACCCCCCTGATCCTCCCTATAAAATTTCGTTGAAGTTCGCCGGCAAGATCACTAGGATCACGCCGGAGAAGGTTCACGGCTTCGGATAAAAGCGGAGGTTGAAGACGTAATCCCATCCGTTGATTCCGATCAACGGCTCGGATTAGATTCCGCGGTCCCGGAGCGTGTTTAATCCCAGCCGTCCGATCCGCCATCCGACAGCTGTGGTTAATCTGACCGTTAACAGTCAGCGCTAATGATTGCTCAGCCAATCACAGCGCGCCGCGAGTAAAGCGCCGGCTGACTGTGTAATAGACGTATTTAATTTCACAGAAAATTGGGGAAAATTTGAAAATTCATATCTCCCTGCACACTTGTCCAAATTAGGTGTTCTTAGGCTCATTGGAAAGGTATCAGGGAGACCTACAAAAGCCTTATGGTTTCATGCCCTGGTTAGGTCAGTGTTAGGTTTAATTTCAGTTTGAGCATTTTATTAATTTCTTTAATTACTCTTTAAATACAAGTCCACCAGGCCTGGAATTTTGGGAGACTAAATTTGAACATGTTTTTGACATGACCAAATTTTATCTCCCCATTTTAAGATGTTCAAGGGAATTTTCCCCAAAGTTTGAGTTTAAGGGTCATGGTTTGACCCTTTTCTTCAAAGTGGGGTATAGACCTATCCAATGGGATTTAGGGTGTGATTTTTTTGTGTGATGATGATGTGAAGGGTAAGAAGTGTAGAGTCACTGATTTTGCCCCAATCCAAGCTTAGGATAGATCCCTATAGTGATTTGAAGGTGACTTAGAGCTCACCTTGGGTGGTTTAGTTAACCACCTTAGAGTACTCCATTTGATCCCAAATTCCGTGGGTTTAGGCCTTAGGATCAGGTGATCCTATGGTTCAAATTTCATCATATTTGGAGTTCATTTGGTTTCCCAAGTAGGTGCCACAATAATCCCCCTTAGAAATGCCTCTTTAGCCTTAATAAAATCCTAATAAATCTGATTTAATTCTTAAAATTCCCTAAAATACCCCCAACTAACTTAAAATTCATCCCTTAATCAGTAAAAATTGGAATCCCTTTAATTTGACATTTAAATATATTCTAATCTAATTTTAAGTTAAAATCAATGTTTAATCAATTTTAATTAATTAAAAATTATTAAAAATCCCAAAAATTCTCCAAACACTTGTTAATCCCTCTTTAGATTATGTCAGGTCTTTGGAGTGAATTTCAAGAAGTTTAGGACCCATTTGGGTTCAAATCATTAAAAGGGCCCTTAATTAAAATAATTCCAATAAATACCCCAAACTTTTAAAATTCATAACTATTTGTAGAAAATTCCAAATCAACCAAACTCAGTGGCTAGTGACTCCAATTAAGGTCTAGTATTTTCCAAAAATATCAAATAACCAAAATATGGTCAAAATCAAAAAGTCAACATTTTTGGTCAACTTTAGGTCAAAATCGGGTTAAAACTTCTAAAAATCACAACTTTTGATAGAAAACTCCAAATTAAGTGTACTACCTGTCTAACAGCTCATAATAAGGTCTAGTATTTGTTAAAAATCTGAAATTCTTAAGATTAACTCTAATTTTAAAAGTCAAGTTTTGACCCCTTAGTTAGCATATCCGGATAACTTCCAAAATCCATTAACTCTCCCAAATTCCAGAATTTTCTTAATAGGCTAATAAAATTCTCAACCAACCCATTAAAATCAATAACCAACTCTTTTTTTATATTAATCCACTCTTTTAATTCCAACCAATTTAAATCAACTTAATCAACCCCGATTGCTACTGGGTAACCCAGGCCTACGAGGCTATTAGCTTAGCCCCAAGGAAGGTGAAATAAACTTCACGGCCTCAATGTGAAACAAAGGTAGTAATTAATTAACTTTTAAAATATGTTTAATTAAAACTCTTAATCTACTAATACTTAAATTTTAATCTAAATCCCCTTTTGAGCCTTAACGAATTCAGAACTTTTCTAGACAACTCTAACAAATAACCCACTTTAGGATCTACCCCAGCCACACGACCCTTTTCACACACTTTAGATGATGTGCTAGGACAACCAACTCTAGATCCAGGTTAGGCCGGTGTTTACTTTACTGCTGTGTGTCGGATTTTTTGTAGTTTTCACTGCATGTTGTGAATGAAATTGCTTTGTTGTGTCTTCTTACTTTTTTTGCACTCTGTGGATGGATGTGTTTGGCGAGTAGATTACCCTTAGGTTAGGTACGATCTGGATGTTCACATAGTCTTCTGCAGGTGGCCACGCTCATGCAGGGCAATAAAAAGGGGGCTAAATCAATAAAAAAAATTTATTATCAATTGTTATAACTGCTTGCATAGGTGCTTCAGCTGCTAAAGCCCCCAAATAAAAAGAGCGTGGCCAGAGTGTTTACTTACTTTTATGCTCAAATATAACTGCTTGGGAATAATTGCTTTTCATTCATTAACTGCTTAGGATAACCCTGCAGGTGAGTCTAGATTTTATTTCCAAATAAATGTAATTTGTGTAATTATTAAATGTTGTGAAAGTTAGCTTTGAGTTGGGATATATAGGTCCAAAGCTTGGACTCCGAAGAGAAAAGGATGCCCCTAAGGGGAGTAGACCTTTTTTATTTGGAGATCCAAATTTGGGCCACACTCCTCCCTACCCAAAGGGGCAAGAGTGGCCTTCCCCTTAAAGGAAGTGCCCTCTTATCCATTTGGGTAGTCCAGTACAAAGAATCCAAGGAGCTTGAAGCAAAAGGAGCCCAAAGAAGAACAAGACTGAAGATTTGAAGATTGAGAATATCCCACTCAAAACTACTTGCGTCATTACTAGGTTTAGAATCCGGGTTGTTGTCAGTGGTGCCCGGCCACTTTACTTTCTGCAAAATTCTGGTTTGTAATAAGCAAGACAACTTTTTTGCACCCAACATAAGTCAAAGGGGTCAATTAGGGAAATCTCTAGATGTCGGCCCCAACTCTCCAAAACCTTAAATACAACGTCCCTACCACTCTTTCATAAAAGACCAAACTCATCTCTTTTAATTCGATTAGGTGGTTAGCTGGCTCCTCAATCCAGGCGGGATAAGTCCAGGCATTGCACTAAATTAGTTAGGATCGGACGACTGTGGTCCAGTGTCCAAAATAGATTTAGGATCCGGGGCAGATCTTTGATTATAAGACCCCAAACTTCGAGAATATAATCCCAAATTTCAAATAAAATGCTCAACTCTAATTAAATATCATTTCAATCCAAAACATAAAGCCCAACACTTAGATTAAGTTGGGACACTTCCGGATGGTTCCGAAATCTCAAAGTGTCCCCTACCTCTCCTCCTTTAACTCCGTTAATAACTACTCAATTTTGATCCATTCCCGGTTGAACTTCTAGAATTCATCTCTTTTTGATATCACTCATAGAAATTCAAACAAAATTCTGCCACCATTTTAATCGGAAGTTTTCGAAGGAGATCTTATCCACCTACGATATAATTAACTACGAGGGCTTGCGCTCGTAGGAGATTTGGAACCACACACACACCTGATTTTAAAATTGATTTTTCCAAAAAAACAAATCATTAGATTTCATTGGGAGAAAGAGAAGAATGATTGCCGTTATCATATCAGAAGAATTATCATTGAAAGGTGTTATCTCCCTTTGGAGAGATACATCCTTCTTTAATAAGGTTTTGGATATGAATTCGACAATCATACTCTTTGAATATCATAATTGGATTATTTAGCTGAACTCTACCTCATCCCCTCGGGGCCGTGTGGAGTTCTCTTTACAATCTAGCCATGATATTCAAGATGATTTCATAATTCTAAATCTAAACACCATTATGAAATTTTATTTTTGTCCTTCGGGGTGATATAATTCTTCTAACGGGGCGATTCGATTTTAGAATTAGAATTAAATCTCAATTTCAAAATCCCCAAAGAAAACTAATATTTTCAAAACCTGATTTCAAAATTCCACCAACAATCTCCAGACAGCGAGGATGTAGCTAAGGATTAGAACTTCTTTATGTTTGATGAACTTATTTAGAACTTGTGAACTTGTGATTGTAAACTTATTGAATTTGGAACTTGTGAATTTGTTATTTTATTTGGTTGAACATATTAACTTTGTTTATATTTATTATTTTGTTTTGTTGTGCTTATGTATATATTTGTGATAATTAATTGAATATAGCAGTATGTTGCCCAAAACTATTGTTATTGCTTTATGTGCAGGTTTAGAATTTAGGGTGAACCTCCCTCAAAAAGAGTGGAGGCTGTAAATTTTTTTTTCAGATGCTACAGGTTTCCGGCGGCTAATTGATGGTTTAGCCGCCGAAAACTATAATACCGGACGGCTTATTTTAAGTCATCAAAAATGTACTGAACCGCTGGATATTATCGGCGATCTACCGACGGGTACCGTATTTTGACCGCCAGAAATGATCATACCGGACGGCTAATTTATGCCACCGGAATTATCTTTGAATCACCAGTATTTTTACATGCGGTTTATCGATGTTGTCCGGCGGTTAGCCGGTGATACAGCGACGGTTTTTATCGTCGGCTTCGCCGTCGGCTCTAACCTCCGGTAGCCGCCGAAATTTTACCGGCGGAATTCCGATGCTGTCCGGCGGTTCTTCGACCGCCCACCAGTGGCTATAACCGCCGGTTAACCATCGGCAACAACCATCGCTTAACCGCCGGTAATAAATCTAACGGTTTAACGGCCAGAACACCGCTGGTAATAAATCTGATAATAACCGACGGTATGGGCCATCGGAAAGCCGTCAGGTTTACCAGCAGTTTTGTAACCGTCGAAAAGCCGCCGATGATTTTTAAAACTGCCGGTATTATCAGGTTAACCGCCATAAAAAACTATTGGTAATATTTGAATTTCCTGTAGTGTTGTCTTTGTCAGTCTTTGCCAATTTTTTGAGTTGTTATAATCTTATTGATGATTTCAATAGTTTCTATATTTAGTGATTTGTATACTTATCCTTTATTCTAGATTTTGTTTGATCTTATGTTGCTTTTGCTTTTATATCTTGATATTAAAAGTGCTTCAATGCATATAATCTTTAAATTGATATTAATAAAATATGTCTTATTTTGATTAGTTACTTATATTCATTGTGTGAAATATAAGTTTATTTATATGTTAATCTTGTCTTAATTGATCTAAAAAATATTATAAAATAAATAGCAATACAAAAAATAATTTCATTATGAATTCTATTTTTTTCAAAAATTTAATTTAATGTATAACTCGATCAAGTTAAGGTTGTCAATCTCATATTCTTTTTAGGTATATATAATTTAAATATTATTATTATAATTTTGATGTCTTATTATTTTTTATTTCTCTTTTCAATATAACTATCTTTGTATCTAAAGACATTTGAGTTTATAGATTATTAATTTTTAAAAGAATAATTAAAAAAAATAGTATTAAAAAGAAATGTACAAGTGTATAAAAATAAAAAAAATACGTAATGGATCACAAATTAAAAAGAGGCATAAAATTTGCCCAAATACCAAAAGATGGATAAAGTGTGCCACAAATATTTGAAAAGATACGCAATGTCACCAATTGATAATATTATTTTCTCTATCTTTTAATCTTTAAATTCAAATCAATCTAATATTCAATTATATTTTATTTTGGAAATTGAATTTAACTAATCTTCATTTCGTCACTTTTGCAATAATTCTCCTTATCTAATTGTCTAGAAAGTTTCATGACATTGATCTATTTCTTCTTATCTATGTTATATTTTAATTTAAATATTTTAAATCTTTATTTTTATCTAATAGACATTAATCTTATTATTGCAATTATAATTCAATCTCTTTTAAGATCAATTATTAAAGGTTTTTCATATGACTTCTTTTACTTCGACTTTTTCTTCTTTCTTCTTTTTGTTATTATCAAAAAGATGGAGAAATATTATTTTCGTTTGATTTTTGCATTGCGTTTGATTGTTTGGTTTGTTAGTATTATTTTATTTTTTTATTTATGTGCGTTATATGCATTTATAAAAAAATAAAAAATTAATTTATTCTTAATGAAATTCTCTTATATTCACGTGTTTATTCATTTAGGGGAAATTAAGGAGAAATATAGGACATTCAATTTTATTCAAATAATAATTATTTTTTCATCATCAAAAAGGGAGAGGTTGTTGAGATAGTTACTACTTGGTTCTTATCTGTTTGATATTCTGGCAAATTATATGTTTTTTATGACTTCAAATATTATTGTTTTGATTATTACTTTCTCCTAACATATTTTCGAAGAGTTATTTTGCTCTTATGTGTATTAATATTTCAGGGAAATCATACTCCTGATTGTAGAAGACTAAAAATCAAGATCAGTTTAGAGTTTATTGTAATTGAAGTTTGTATTTTTTATTTTATTGAGTCTTAGAGAGTATGATTGTAATTGATTAACTGAGCACACACACATCAGGGGATAGTTTAAAATTCACATTTTTTAACCTGATCGTAGTGTATGATATTCATCCGTACGGGACTATTTGGTTAGTTTTTTCCCCATTCAGCAGTCGAACAAACATAAATAATTTTTTTTAAGTATGAATCATAGTATACGAACCTAGTTCGTACATTCCTTCGAGAGTACAAAATGGACGGGTCCTTATTCGCTCAAATAAAAAAAAATTGAGTATGTATCATACTGTACGAACCTAATTTATACATGCCTTTAGAGTACGAAATTGTGAGATACCATTTCATCTTGACGTTTCGTTTAGACAAATTTGAAATTTTTTATAATTGATCGTACCAGATGATGACTTCATCGTACGTACGCTATCCATAGTACGAAATTATGGAGTTCCTTTTCGTACTGACAAGTTCCTTTTCATATTAATAACTAAAAAAAATTTCTAACTGATCATACCAGATGAACATGGTTCGTACCAGATGATGATCATGTACGAAATAATTTCATACCAATTCATTACAAGTTTGTACGCAACAATTTTTGAACTATTTGTACCTACAAACTCATATCGTATTGTATAATCGTGGATACTGAAAATTGAATATTTCAATTTTCTTGACAATTTTTCGTATATTTTGTATAAAAAAGTCCACTAAAACTAACATAAAAGAATCTTTTCATCGTGATTTTTTAAGGTAAATTAAAAGAGAGAGTGTTTGATAGAGATTTCTTTAAGTTGAGTGTGAAGGGTTCACAAGGTTACTCAAATATAAGGATCTCTTTATAATTGTGGTTATCACTCTTCCTCTTATCTTTCTTAATTGCTTGTGTGAAGATCTTTCAAAAAGATCCGATTCTCTGCCGACACTTAGAGGGTGTGAAAAGATGAAGGTTCTCTACCTACACTTGGATGGTGTGAAAGGAAAAAGGTTCTCTGCCTATACTTTGAGGGTGTGAAATAATGACGGTTCTCTACCGATACTTGGAGAGTGTGAAAGGACGACGATTCTCTGCTAACACTTGGAGAGTGTGAAGGAATGACGATTTTCTGCCGCAATAGGGATTGGTGGAAGAGAGGTTTTTGTAAAGGCTTCTCTGCCTTACTATGGGGGCAAAAGGAAAGTCACTTTGATAATAGTGCAATACCTAAAGAGGGCGCCTTCAGGGAACGGATGTAGGTCATGTTTGACCAAACCACTATAAATCTTTGTGTCTTTTTAATTCCACATTTATTTACTGCAAGTTATTTATCTGTGGTTGAAAAATTATTTTGAAACTTTAATTAACTTACTTTAAAAATTAACAACTTTCAAATTTTAAATCCAAGAGAAATTTTTAAATTACTAATTCACCCGCCCCCCCTCTTGGTTAGCCTTGGGACTATATCTTAGGCTTAACAACCTAATCAATTTTCAACATTATGCTGGGGTGTTGGCTTTATGATTACTCGTATAATACCTATCTGAGCCAGAATCGGGGTCTGGAATGGATTTTGGTCTTTCTTGGCAAGCTTTTAAGTATTATTAATTTCTTGAGGTGCTGATTTGTTCTTCTGATTGTTACCTTTATTGCTCTCTTCATTGAAGTTATTGAACGACAAGAGGGGGGTGAATTGTAAAAGTCTTTT
>NW_021319661.1:955977-959508 GCF_001605985.2 Dendrobium catenatum | reverse complement strand
TATGGTTTTGATTGGAAGAAGCCGAATGTGATTGTTGCCGATGTTTTCACGCACGAACCTGTGATCGATCTCGATGTGTTTCGTTCTTGCGTGGAAGACGGGGTTGTTGGCGAGGGCTATAGCAGAGGTATTGTCACAGTATAGATCGATGGGTTGTTCGTGATTAATGTGAAAGTCATGAAGCAGTCGTTTGAGCCAGATAGTATCTGCGGTGGCAGCGGCGAGCGCCCGGTATTCGGATTTCGTGGATGACCGAGATACGATTGTCTGCTTCTTTACCGCCCCACCAAGAAATGGCTGCAGAAACCGTTGTGTGCAGTAACCGGTTGTGGATTTTCGGGTGATGGGATCGCTGGCCCAATCGGCGTCGGAGTAGGTTTGAAGTCGAAGATCTGATTTGAGGATGGGTAAACCGAGATTGATGGAGCCTTTGATGTAGCGAAGTAGCCGTTTGAGAAGATATATGTGGAGTGGCTGGGGATCGTGCATATGCTGAGAAAGATTGTTGACGGCGTAGGCGATGTCCGGACGAGTAATTGTAAGATATTGGAGTGCTCCTGTGAGTCTTCTGTATAGGGACGGATCGCCCAGTTCGGTGTCTGTAGGAAGTTCAGTTGGCGTCTTGGTACATGAAGGATTGGCTGTTGAATTGCATTGTAGAAGATTAGCTTGTTTAATAATAGAAAGTGCGTAGGCATGTTGAGAGAGGAAATACTTATCTGTTAGATGCTGTATTTGGATGCCGAGAAAATGATTGGCGGAGCCGAGGTGTTTGAGAGAGAATGTGGCATTGAGCTTGTCGAGAAATATGGAGATAGCAGAGTCGTCGTTACCGGTGATGAGGATGTCGTCCACGTAGACGAGAAGATATATTTGTGTATGTCCTTTGCGGAAAGTTAGCAAGGATGGATCGGATTTGCTGTGCTGGAAGCCGAGTTGAAGTAGGTAGGATGAGAACGTCGTATACCATTGTCGAGGTGCCTGTCGGAGTCCGTAGATGGCTTTGCGGAGGAGACAGACGTGGTTTGGATGAAGCGAATCTTCGAAGCCTTTCGGCTGTCGCATATAGACCGTGTCATTGAGTTGGCCGTGGAGAAAAGCGTTATCGACGTCCAACTGTTGGATCTTCCAGTTATGATGTAGTGCCACGGTAAACAGAACACGGATTGTAGGTAGTTTTGCGACAGGACTGAAGGTCTCGATATATTCGAGTCCCCATTCTTGTTGGTTGCCGAGTGCCACTAGACAAGCTTTAAACCGAGCTATGGAACCGTCTGAATGATATTTGCGACGGAAAGTCCATTTCCATCCGAGAATCTGAGCATCGGACGGAGGAGGAACTAATTGCCATGTGCCTTGCTTTTGTAAGGCGTAAAATTCTGCTGCCATGGCTTTGCGCCATTCGAACGATTTGTTGGCTTCGTGGTAGCTAGTTGGATCGTTGGAGGCAGAGTCGTAGTGAAGTAGATTGAGTTTGCAAGTTGGTTTTAGTTTCCCTGTTTGAGCCCGAGTGACCATATGATGACGGATGATTGGTCTCATCGAAGGTGTAGTTACGGTGGCGGTATCAGACTCGGCTGGAGAAGAGAGGATGGGTTGAGGATTTAAATCGGATGGTTTAGGTGGGTTGTAATTATGGAGCTTTGATCGGCTATCTGTAGTGTGTAAGGTGGAAGCCAGAATTAGCATTGATGCGGGAAGCTCGGGAACAAATTGCTGAGATGATTGCAGTGATTGCCTGAAAGGAAATGACGTCTCGATGAAACGAACATGACGTGAGACAATGATTCTGTTAGTGGTCTGGTTGAGCCACTTGTAACCCTTTTGATTTTCTGCATATCCAAGGAAGACGCAAGAGGTGGATGACGGTTGAAGTTTGTTGTGTAGGTGGGGTGGAAGTAAAGGAAAACATTCACATCCAAAATTGCGTAGATGAGAGTAATCTGGGTCGATGTTGAACATCAATTTAAGAGGAGAGGAGTTATTTGTGGTCGGAGTGGGCATTCGGTTGATGAGGTAGACGGCAGCAGTTGCAGCGTCGGGCCAGTAGGAGAGTGGCATTGCAGCGGTGTGTAGAATGGTTCGCATAGTTTCGACGATGTGGCGGTGCTTACGTTCGGCGATACCGTTCTGTTCGGGAGTGTATGGGCAAGATAGCTGGTGCTGTATGCCTTGATCTTGTAAGAATGAATCAAACTACTGGTTGACGAATTCTCGGCCGCCGTCGGTGCGCACGGTTTGAATGTTCCTGTTGGTGTTCTTCTGAATAAACTTAATAAAATTAATAAAGAGTTTAGGTATATCGGATTTATGTGAAACAGGAAGTATCCAACTATATCTTGAAAAATCATCAACAATTAAAAGGTAGTAGATAAATCCCTGATTCGAGGGAACCGGAGAGGGTCCCCAGACATCGGAGTGTAAAAGAGCTAATGGAAAACGTTTGCGGTTTACAGAATTTGAGAAAACAAGCTTATGACTTTTACAAGAAAGACAAGAGGTACAATCAAAATGTTTTGTAGTAATATGGAGCTTCGGATTTGCTCTAGAAATTGAGGCGAGAATGCTGGGATGAGGATAACCAAGCCTTTCGTGCCAGTTTGGTGTCGACGTTCGTTCAGCAGAGAGCCCCTTTCTTGCGGTGTCTTGATTTTTGATTGCGATGGGGTAGAGGCCATCTTTACATGGACCTTGGAGCAAAATTCGTTGAGTCTGCAAATCCTTACAAGCAAAGCCATTAGGATCGAATGTGATGGAAATGTTGTTATCGCGAACTAAATTAGAAATTGAAATTAAATTGTAGGAGATAGACGGTATGTGAAGAAGATGTGAAAGAGATAACGTACGATCCGGGGTCGGAAGAATTCCGGTGCCTGAATGAGCAATCGGAATAGACCTCCCGTCCCCTACAGTTATTTGTTCAGAGCCGCGATAGTAGGAGGCGTTGCTGAGATTGTCCGAGTTGTGCGTCATGTGCGAGGAGGCACCCGAGTCAAGATACCAGTCGGTGCAGTTGGGCTCCGATGGGGTGAGAAGCGCTTGGCCATTGTTGCCGGTGATCGTTTGAGAAGGCGTGACGTAGTTGGGATTGTGCCGGTGCCAGCATACGTCTGCCGAGTGACCCTTCTTGGTACAAATCTGGCATTGGACGGACGATTTGGAGGATGAAGGCCGCGAGGTTGTTGAGCTAGAGTTCGTTGGCGGACGACTGCGCCCGCGACGGCCTTTGCCTCGCGTCATATAGAGAGCAGTGCTAGTGTCGGGATTGGAAGAGTATCGCTGAGAGTCGGCACGGAGGTGTATTTCTTCAGTCATGAGCATTGCATAGAAGCTATCGAGGGACAGCGGGGTTTGCATATGCCTGACGGACGTCTTGAATGACTGGTAGGCCGGAGGGAGTCCGTTGAGAATGTAAATGATAATGTCTTCGGTGTCTAATGTAGATCCGGCGGAGATAACTTGATCAACTAGTTTCTTGACTTCTATAAGGTATTCCTGCATGGAGAGATTCCGCATTGTAATGTTGTGAAG
>NW_021319661.1:949114-955877 GCF_001605985.2 Dendrobium catenatum | reverse complement strand
ATATCTGAATCCACCTTAGCTGACAGAGGGCTTTATGCCTATCAAATATATCATTACTCAAGCATTTGAGCCATTAGGGAACATACGGGCTTTGGCCTTGATCGTAATATAATGGTGTCATTTTGCGACAAAATCACCCGATTAGACAACATGTGCCACTTCCCTGCTAGCAAGAGACTATTTGAGAATGAATCATAATCTTAGTGATACACCCGACATAACATTTGCTCTTTGTGAGCTGAAATT
The DNA here is from genome assembly GCF_001605985.2 of Dendrobium catenatum. Lineage (NCBI taxonomy): Eukaryota > Viridiplantae > Streptophyta > Magnoliopsida > Asparagales > Orchidaceae > Dendrobium > Dendrobium catenatum. Next base: position 955,631 of record NW_021319661.1, on the reverse strand, counting down.
AAACCTCCCCTAACAAACAATTGCGAAAAGTTGATGGGATTTAGTTTTAAATTTTTAGGTGATAGATTTCATTTTAAGAATTCAGATTTTATTGGTTTTAAGATTTGACCCCTCCATTTGATTTTATCTATCAATGCAGTCATCATCGATGTGACTTTATAGTCTTTTAAAAATATTTATAGTTTATAGGAGGATGCATTTGAAAGTGTAGAGTCTCCTTCGGTTGAAATTAAAGGCCAACACGACCATCATTGGAGTTTTTATAGGCAATTTTATTTTAACGGTTGAAGCTTGTCGACTCTATATATTTGCCAAATGAGGAGCGGGTTCATTGTCAGTTTTATGTTTTTATTAATGAATCTTTCTTGTAATAGGCCTTAAAGGCCTAATATGAACCTATAAAATAAATATTACATTCGGCGCTACGACCGTATATTTATTTGACAGTTCAAGCCATGTCAACTCCTATCTATTCACATGTGAGCGAGAGCAAAAAAAATGAAAAGCTTCGTTACTTTCTCATTTTAACGACGAGAGCGACAATGGTAGCGGGATTTGAGGGAGGCAGTGTGAACATCACCGAATGCACAGTGATTTTAGCAGAATTTGAGCGGGATTTCAACAGGAATTTGGATTTCACGGAAAGATTTGGGAGCTTTTGGATGACGCGCGTCTACAATAATATGCCCAATATTGTCGGTGTTGTCGCAGCAAGTTTCGAATATATTAGATTTACAATGCAAATGAAGACGACGAAAGCAAAGCAGAGTTCATTGAGGAAATTGTGCTAGAAGGTCAAATTCACTATTTTTATTTCTTAATTTATTATAAACAAATCAAATATATCCCATTCTATCCCTGACCACATGCCCCCTCCTTGCAACACGCTATTTCGCCGCATCTATCCTCCACGGTTAAACAATAACTAATATATCAAAAAAAGCCGTATTGCTCCTATCCCATCTTCTTCCGAGTCTCGCAAATCCATTGGGGATTTCGCACTGCTCAACGTGAAAAATCCCTAGCCCATACTTCTCCAGACAAGATCAGTCCCGCCAGTCTCATTGTTACCTAATGAGAATTTTGTATTTCATTGTGCAAGATCTCTTTACTGGAAACTGCCTCTATAGTTCATCTTTTTGAGTATTTTAATAAGCATCATTCCATAGTGAATAGAGTTGGACCATTTTATTCAAAACCAATGAAGATTTTAAGAACCCAACTATCAAATGAAGGTTCACTCTTTCATCTCTGGAATTTAAGGTATCTTTACGACGTGAGGAGTTTTTAGGCTGGACTAAAAGAAAATTATAGTCCTTAGACATTATTCTCATTAAGGACATATATTTCAATCAAGTTATCTTTAGTTGTTTGTCAACGAGGTAATATAATATTGGTCAAAGGAATGGCATAAGACTCGAGCAATTTTGTTGCGTATTGTTACAAACAACCGAATGAAGATGATCTAATCATCCACCAAGTCTTCAGGCAAAATAATGAAGCAGATAGCCACCTGTTAGAGGGGACAGTAGAGTCCAAACAGCCAGCCATGAGATTGGAAAATAGTGGCGGATGCAAGTATGTCAATAATTCTTTTCTGATTCACCTTTTAAACCCAGTGTCCAAATACACCAAATCAGCCTCCTTAATCGGTGTTTGAGTCATCCGTCAACAATGATTCCCTCCCCTTACCAGAACCTCAAAGCTCTTTTTTTTGATTTGCTTGAAGGTCACAAATGCTTCCTTCTTCTTTAATTTCTCACTAGAATTTATATGGGTTAATATTGCCACCAAACAAGTGGTCATAGCCTGAAAGAAAGGCTTATGGCTACTGGCCACCATCCATACTTCTTCATAGGGAATATATTCTTTCTGTTTTAGTAAAACCTCAGCCAAACTGTAGGAAAAGACCCATCCTAATAAAAAAATGAAAATTATTTCTGCATTATAGAAAACTTGGCTTCGTTTGTGAGCTGAGAAAAAAAAATAGCTATGATGATTCTCTAAAGTTTAATAATATATAACCAAAATGATAAAGAAAAACATGGAATAAAAATCCTTATAAACTAATTCTTTGCAGCAGAAATATTTTTCTACGGAAGTTGAGCCCTTTGAAAAAATACGCTGCTAATGGTATTTCATCAAAATATGATGCTTTATAATAAGCGATGTTTACCAAAAGATTTGAACAATATTTTCACTATGAAAAAAAAATAATAACTATAAAAAGGTGGTCCAACAAAATAAGTATAAACAAGGATAATCGACATATTTATTTTTTCGTAAAAATCTACCAATAAATCATATTTATGAGAATTCATTATATAGAAACTTTATGTCTAAAAAATTTGTCTGTATATTATTATTAACTATATGTTATAGTTCTATGTAAAACATGACCATATTATAAGGTCTGTTGCAAACTTGTCGTCTTGACTACCGGTTGTTGTTGCTCTTAAATTTGAGGAAGAAATGTTATTGTATGGTCTGAGAATTAAGGCCAAAAAAAAAAAAAGAAGGCATACTGAGATCAATCGTCAATCTTCATGGCTATAGGGCATGATTGTGCTTTCAAAATTGACAACTCATAAATCTATTAAACCAAAATTCTAATAGCTAGTGATTAACGCGATTTTAAAGAAGAAACTAACATTTAACGTATAATCTGATGGTTATTTTGAAGGAACGCCCTAAGAACAGAGGGTTATGTGGAGGAAGAAGACGCAGGAGGACAAGAATTGAATTTGATTCCTCTTCAAGTGATTGTTTTACAGTATGTTTTAAATAGAGTGTATAGTGAGCTGAGAGACGGACAGGTGTCCGTCTCTACAGGCATTTGGCTAAGACTAAATACAAAGATTATTATCTAAATACACGCAGTTTTATATCTTCCTTAGACCCCCCACAACACACGGATCGGCTGAGACTGTGGTTTGTTCCCGGTGAGCATGAACGCCTCACGCGAAAAATTCTGTCCAGTAGACAGCTGCGGTCAGTTGTAAGAAGATCGGGCAAATCTGATCTTCTTGGTTTTTTGATTGGAAGAAAGCCCGAATGGTGGTTGTCTGCTTGATGTTTATCACGCACGAACCTGTGTTGATCGATCCGATTATGCTTCGGTTCTGCGCTGGAACACGGGGGTTGTTGGCGAGGACTATGGCGGAGGTATTTGTCCGCAGTTTGTAATTAATAGGTTTGTTCAGTCGGTCAATGTTGTGAAAGTCGTTGAAGCAGGCGCTAAGCCAAGATTGTTACGGCCCGGAGGTAAGGCAGCGGCTGACGGCGCCCGATATTCGGATTCCGTGGTCACTTCTAAAGACGAAGACGGTTGTTCCTGCTCGTTTACCGCCCAGGAGGACGAGTGTAGCCGCCGGAGAAAGGTTACAGATAGCCCTGGTTATATGTATTGTAGTTAGATTGAAATTTGCGGCGTGATGGGATCGCTAGCCCATGATCTGCGTCGAGTAGGAGTTTGAAGTCGTAAGTTCTGATTTGTGATAGGATAGACCGAGATTGGCGGATCCTTTGATGTAGCGGAGGAGCCGTTTGAGAAGATATATGTGGAGCGGCTGGGGATCGTGCATATGCTGGGAGATATTGTTGACGGCGTAGGCGATGTCCGGACGTGTAATCGTGAGGTATTGGAGTGCTCCCGTGAGTCTTCTGTACAGGGACGGATCGCCCAGTTTATTGTCTGTAGGAATGTCAGCTGGCGTCTTGGTGCATGAAGGATTAGCTGTTGGATTGCATTGTAAGAGATTAGCTTGTTTAATGATAGAGAGTGCGTAGGCGTGTTGAGAGAGGAAATACTTATCTGGTAGTTGCTGTATTTGGATGCCGAGGAAATGGTTGGCGGTGCCGAGATGTTTGAGAGAGAATTTGGCATTGAGCTTGTCAAGAAATGTGGAGATAGCAGAGTCGTCGTTACCGGTAATGAGGATGTCGTCCACGTAGACGAGTAGATAGATTTGTGTATGTCCCTTGCAGAGAGTTAGCAGAGATGGATCGGACTTGCTGTGCTGGAAGCCGAGTTGAAGAAGGTAGGATGAGAACGTCGTACACCATTGGCGAGGTGCCTGACGCAGGCCGTAGATGGCCTTGCGGAGGAGGCAGACATGGTTCGGATGAAGCGAATCTTCGAAACCTTTCGGTTGTCGCATATAAACCGTGTCGTCAAGGTGGTCGTGGAGGAAGGCATTGTCGACATCCAACTGGTGAATCTTCCAATTATGATGCAGTGCCACGGTAAACAGAACACGGATTGTGGGCAATTTTGCGACTGGACTAAAAGTCTCGATATAGTCGAGTCCCCATTCTTGTTGGTTGCCGAGTGCCACCAGACGAGCTTTAAACTGAGCTATGGAGCCGTCCGAGTGGTATTTGCGACGGAAGGTCCATTTGCATCCCAGAATCTGAGCGTCGGACGGAGGAGGAACCAATTGCCATGTGCCTTGCTTTTGTAAGGCATAAAATTCTGCCGCCATGGCTTTGCGCCATTCAAAATATTTGTTGGCCTCGTGGTAGCTAGTTGGATCGTTGGAGTCAAGTTCGTTGTGAAGTAGATTGAGTTTGCGAGTTGGTTTCAAGTTCCCGGTTTGAGCCCGAGTAACCATAGGGTGGCGGGTAACCGGTCTCACCGAAGGTATAGTTAAGGAAGCGGTATCAGACTCGGCTGGAGACAAGATGGTGGGTTGAGGACTTAAGCTGGATGGTGTAGGTGGGTTGTATTTGTTGATCTGTGATCGGCAATCTGTAGTGTGTAAGGTAGAAGCCGGAATGAGCATTGATGCAGGAAGCTCAGGGATAACTTGCTGAGGTGATTGTGTTGATTGTCTGAAAGGAAACGACGTCTCAATGAATCTAACATGACGTGAGACGATGATTCTGTTAGTTTTCTGGATTAGGCACTTGTATCCCTTTTGGTTGTCAGCATATCCAAGGAAGACGCAAGAAGTGGATGATGGTTGAAGTTTATTGTGTAGGTGAGGTGGAAGTAAGGGAAAACATTCACATCCAAAGTTGCGTAAATGGGAATAATCTGGGTCAATGTTGAACATCAATTTAAGAGGAGAAGAGTTGTTGGTGGCCGGTGATGAGCCATTTGCTGGATTTGGGTTCGGGATGAGGCAGTTCTTGATTGACGGAATCGGAAGCTGCGTCGGCCAGAGGTTCAAGAAACTGAGAGAAGCCATTTGCTTTAAACAGCTTGAAAATCTGGTTGCGCCAGACAGGGTAGTTATCGGAGGAAAGATGATGTGGAACGAGGGATTTTAGATTAGCAAGAATGAATTTTAGGGAGGGATAAAGGAAAAGCTGATCAGCCGGATCGTCGTGATTAGAAGACGGGCTGGAAGATGTCGCCGGCGAAGCATCGGTGGCCATGGATGGTCCGTGGGAACGACCTTCTTCTGATACCATGAAGAACGCCAAGAACAGAGGAGTGAGGAAGAAGACGCGGGAGACAAGAAATTGAATTTGATTCCTCTCAATGATCTGTACAGTATTGGTTTAAATAGAGTATAGTAGCTGAGAACGGACAGGTGTCCGTCTAGCATTGGCTAAAGACTAAATACAAGATTTATTATCTAATTACACAGTTTATATCTCTAATAGTTATGCCAAATTAAAATAAAATGGTCTGATAAGTTGAAACTCCATGACATAATTATGCATTCGATACAGTGAAATAAACTTACCAGTGGAGATAGAAGAATGGCCAGAAGCCATAGTATGAGTCCTTCATTTGGCTTGTGAAGCAGCAACTCAGCAAAACGACTAGAATAGAAGTAATCAACAGAAATGCCCCAAGCAGTGAAGTCCGGTATGATCCACCTCTTTGTTCGAACGATCATAGTGCATGGGTACTCGGTTCCTAGAGAAGCATGAAATTTATGAAATTTTACTATCCTATTAATTTTGTAATTAATTCATTAAAAATTGGTAAAAATAACAAAGTAGCTAAAAAAAGAACCAACAATCCTGCAATTTTCTAGTGGTTCTTGCTTGAATACTTGAGGCCAAATTATGCAAATTGATCAAAATGACTGAATTTCTCACGAATATAAGGTTAAATGCTCAAGCACGATTTTTAAATATTAAAATGCATGTAATATTATTTTGAATATTTAAATTAATTTTTAAAAATATAACTGAAACTAAGTGAAATCAATAAATAAAATAACCACTAAAATCAGTCGTTTCTCACTGTAATTACTAATTATTATTATTTTTTTCCAAAAAATATATAATATTTTAATTTTTTGAATGAAATATATTAAAATTGTTTGCATCCTAAACTATAACGGCTGCAAACATCATCATATTTTACTTGGCCTAATGGTTCACAGCTAAAATATATTTTCTGCGGTTAAAAAAAAAATTAACAAATTTGTATTACGTCCATAATTAACATATTTTTATAAGCAAAAATAAAAAGCAATGTCAAACAGAACCTAAGAAAATGCTGATATTTGTTTGATTCTGATGTAGTGGATCGGCGGAAGACGACACCTGCAAG
>NW_021319661.1:908573-949014 GCF_001605985.2 Dendrobium catenatum | reverse complement strand
GTTGGCATTGGTAAAAGAAGTAGGAGGAGAATGAACAAAATGGGAAAGATTTAGTATAACGCGAGGTTTTAAATGGCCTGTTTGAAATCGTGTGAGCATAGGATGGGTTGGTTTGAGTATGGATGAGGAGCTAGTGGAGGAAGTAGAGTTGGCAGGGGACTGAGTGGGTATAGCTGGACTCATTGAGGAATTATTCGGAATAGGAGATGAGTTGGGTGTGTTTGAAGAGGCTGATGTGGGTGATTGAAGATTAGCAGGTGGAAAGAAAGGAAGAGGAGGAGATAGAGGAGGTGTTGAACTGGTTGGTTCGGTAAGAGAAGGAAAAACAGATTCATCAAAAATGACGTGACGAGAGATGATTGTTTTAGAAGTGGCGGGATCATAACATTTAAATCCTTTGTTTTGTAATGCATACCCGAGAAAGATGCAGGGGACAGATCTAGGAGATAATTTGTTTGGAGACATGTATTTTGTACAGGGAAAACATCTGCATCCAAACGAGCGAAGAATGGAGTAGTCAGGTGGCCTGTTATGTAGTAGATGAAAAGGTGATTTAGAGGTGTTAGTGGACGATAGTCTGTTAATGAGGAAGGCGGCCGTGAGGATGGCATCCAACCAAAACGAGGACGGAAGTTGAGCATCAAAGAGGAGTGTTCGAGCTGTTTCCAATAAATGACGATTCTTTCGTTCGCAAAATCCATTTTGTTGTGGAGTATATGGACAAGTTATCTGGTGGGTAATGCCGTGAGTATGGAAGAATGACTTAACTGTGGAATTGAGAAATTCGGTTCCGCCATCACTTCGAATGGTTCTAACATGAGTTTTTAGTTGTTTTTCAATGGTATTAATGAAATGAATGAGTGTTAAAGGCAATTCAGATTTTTGTTTTAGTAAAAATAACCAGATGTATTTAGTATGATCATCTATGAGTAGCAAGAAGTAACGAAAACCATTGTAAGATATAAGAGGGGAAGGGCCCCAAACATCTACATGTAATAAGTCCAAAGGTGAGCTTGATACATGGTGAGAGGGGGAAAAAGGTAATCTGTGACTCTTAGCGAGCGCACAGGAAGTACAAAGAGAATTCATAGACGTAATACAAAACGATGGAAAAGCTTTAGATAATGCTGCGATCGTCTTGATGTTCGGATGGCCGAGACGACGATGCCAGACGAGCGCGGGTCTAGAAGAGGCGATGGTGGTAGAGGCAGCCACAATGGGAGATTGAACTGGAATGGGGTAGAGACCGTTATGGGAGCGTCCTTGGAGTAGAGATTGATTGGTCTTCATATCCTTGACATAAAAGCCAGTTTTATCAAAGGTAATTGAACAATTGTTATCAGCTATTAATTTGGAAATAGAAAGAAGGCGATGGGTTAGATGAGGAACATGGAACAGTTTATTTAAGTGGAGCTTACGAGTAGGTGTAGGAAGAATGCCGTTGCCAACGTGTTGAATGGGAAGAGATGTCCCATTGCCAACAAAGACTTGATCACGTCCTGTGTATGGTGTTGATTGTTGCAGAGGCAGTGGGTCTGGAGTAAGGTGAGTGGAAGCCCCGCTGTCTAAATACCATGGAGCAGGTTCGGATTCTGTAACCAGAGCCACATTGGAGCTGGAGGAAGGAGAAGTATAGTTGAAGTTGCCACGATGCCAGCAGTTTACTGCTGAATGGCCCTTTTAACCGCAGATTTGACAGTCACCGTCGAACCGAGGAGAACGGAGAGCAGACCTTGCGGCATTGTTGGATTGGAATCTACCTCGACCACGATTGTAGGAAGATCGGCCGCGAGAGCGACCACGGTTGTTCACTAATGCCAGTTGCCCGTCAGTTTGAGCGGCATTAGAGAATGATAGTTCACGAACGGCATCAGTGGTCTGATGAACTTCTTCGCTGCGAAGGAGTGAGTATAGCTCGTCGAGGGAGATGGGCTGAAGGGAACTCCGAATGGTCGTTTTGAACGACTGGTAGGATGGTGGCAGTCCATTTAGAATGTAATGAAGAATATCTTCATTGTCTATATTACCGCCGGCAGCGCGAATGTTATCGACGATAGTTTTAATGGATGCAAGATAGTCAGTCATAGTCTTGTTGAGCATAGAGAGTGAATGTAGCTCATTTTTTAGTTGTATTACCCTGAACGGTTGGTAGAGAAGAACCTTTGCTCTAAAGTTTTCAAGGAGAGAATGTAAGGAAGAATAGCAGGGGAAATAGTGGAAAACATAGCAACGGAGAGATTCTGATCTATTAAGGTCCAGGTAGAATATTGGGGATTGAGCGTTAGCTGGCCGGTTGCAGTAAGGAGATGTTTTGGTGGGGATAAGATGGTTCCGTCGAGGTAGCCGGAAAAGTTATTTGCTGCAAATAACTTGTGAATCGCCGAACGCCATGTCGGATAATTTTCAGGTAGAAGTTGAACGTTGATAACGTTCTTGATATTGGCTAGAAGAAATTTGAGAGTGGGGGGAATCACGACATCTGGAGATGTGGTGATAGCTTCCGACGTTACGACGGCTGCTGGTGGAGTGTTTGGAGTAGAAGCAGAGGAATCTGCCATAGCGAGGTAGAGCCGTTAGGCGAAAAGCTCTGATACCATGAAGAGGTCGTGAAACTCAACAGGATACCGAGTAGACATAGGCAACTCGAGGAAGAAGAAGATGAACAGTAATCTTCATTAGTTGATTTGAGACAAGATTACACGTCTTTAAATAAGCCGACCGTTACCATGGCTAATTACGAAAGTACCCATGACAGTTACATAAAGATATGCTTTTACAGGAGTGATGGAGCAGGCGCCGTCTGAAGCTTTGAGCGCGATGTGGACTCCGATGAGATTGTCAGCTGCTCGGTAGTGGATGTAGTATCTCTGTCAATGGAGGCATTTAAATAGATATAAAAAAAAGACAAATGCACTAAAATTGGTACATGATCATATCAATATATGGAATATGATTAGTTTTATTGAATGTGTTAATTAATAGCTTAAACAAAACTCAAATAAGGTTTGTTTTAAATTATAAGGATCAAAACATCTTATAAGAATGTCCTCCAGTTAATTACATCTCGAATGAAGGAATTCAAGAACACTCAATTAAGATTATTGGCTTTTGAATAATTTTCTTACTATTTTTTAAAATAGCTTTTTAGTATAAAATTTTTTAATTCAAAATAATTTTCAACTAAAAAACTATTTTAAAAACAGTTAAAATATATATTCCAAATGAAGCCTATGTCATAAGATCATTTCGTCGTAGTAAACAATAAAATTTGGGCACTTTCTAAATTCATAAAAAATGAGCATTTCAGGATATTCTAAATTTACTATGAAAGTACATTGTGCATGATTTTTTTTTTTTCATCCAAATAATTAAAAAAATAAAATCTCTATATTTCTTTTACTTTACCCTCCAAATACTTCAATCAAACAATCTGTGGGCTTCTTTACACGAGTTGAAGAAGGCAAAAGTTTTGAAAGAATCAATGACATAACAATAATTACTAGCCATCAGGTCAAATCAGCCATCAGGTCAAATCTTTTTGAATAAAATCAAGGGTGGAATCAGCGTTTCATTTTAGGGTGAGCAAAATTAAATTAATATTTAAAAAAATAAAAGAGGACATAAATTCAAAATAAAATTTTATATTTTATTACGATAGATAAATTGAATTATTATAAGTCAAACTAGGATACTAAACATAAAAATGGATCGCCACATGCTAAATCTCAATTTTACTTACTTTCTTAAGATCATAACTCAGATTGCAAGCAATTGGAGGCTTGGAGGTGGGCACGGATTGCAGGCGTTGGGGAAAAACCAAACAAAATTTGTAGCTGTGGCTTTAATCATTCGAACTCAAAAATATTTCCTGCGTTGGAGCTGGACATGGGTGGTAGGAGTTGGTAAACGTTTGCAGCTACCGACTGAAAAATTCTTACCGTTGTGCGGTCTTTTTCTCCTTTTGATGGGCAAATTAAGATTACAGGTGGAAAAATAACTTAAATATCCTTAAACAATTTTATTAAAATTTTGAAGTTGGGTAATTGCCCACCATCACATAAGCACAGGTCCGCCCTTATACAACCAATCTAATTTATCATAAATGCACAATACATCCTCTCAGTACACCACCACGCAAAAATCTCATTAAGCACCACTTCCACAACAATACACACCAAATAATCAGAAACCTCCACACAAAAGAACATTTACTTACCAACTTAATTACTAGCAGAACATTCAGTAGGAAGCCCCTGGGGAAACCTCTTCACATCACTGCAGTAATTGTTTTGGATTGAGGTTTATCGATTGAATCACCCATTATACCTATTTGGGTATCCTTCTTGAATATGCGTCCTCACCTCTTTACTCCCTGCTTTCTTCATGGACTAGAAACGATTTTTTGTCGGCCTTTTGCGTATTGACAATGCTACCTCGGTGAGTTCTCGGCCTTCAGTTTCTCGTGTTTTAGTCGAACTCAATATAACAAAACGTTTTCCTAATTCTGTGTGGATCGGGCCTGATGGCTTGAGGTATGTTCAATCTGTGATTTTGAAATTTTACCTTCCTTTTGCGATCAATGTAAAGTTTTGGGCCAGACAAAAAAGAATATGGTAGCCTTAAACTTATTAGGCCTAAATCGATTTCTACTGCTGGTGTTAAGGACACTGTGGATTCCACTTTGGTTCTTGTCACTAAAATGGTTCCAAATTAGGATAATTGCAATGATATTACTCCTATTGCTGTTAATCATAGGGATGATTTCGTTTATCCTGAGGAGGAAACTGTTTCGTTGAATAATGGTTTACCTGAGGACTGTGCCGATGAACTTTGGTTTCCTAATGTTTGTGGTTAGAAATGCTTATGTTGATTTGGTTAATATCTTTTTTATTGCTATCAAAATTTTATGACTTTGCCATCTCTTACTTTCTTTTCTATAATCATCTGATCTGTGCTTAATGCAACAGAGTTATGCTTGTTCGTCTACCAGCATGTCGATGCTAAATCCCCGTCGGTTGCCGACTTCTTACCTACTTTCTCAAGTGTGATGATTTTTTATTGTTCTTTTGACTAATTATTCTAAGTGTTGTATTTCTCTTAGCTTACATAATATGATTGCAACAATTCTAAATATTTTGGGGATACTTTTGATTGGTTTGGTATAGTGGACATTTATTTGGATCTCTACTTCTCTAAGCTCAACTTTTCTTTAGAAATTACTGGTTGAGATGCAAATATAAGATTGATTTTCCTGATTAATACATTCTACAGAGACTCCTCAGATCAATAGATGGAATATGATTAATTTTACTTTACCTTCCAAATACTTCAATCAAACAATCTCTGGGCTTCTTTGCATGAGTTGAAGAAGGCAAAAGTTCTGAAAGAATCAATGACATAACAATAATTACAAGCCTTCAAGTCAAATCTTTTTAAACAAAATTAGGGGTGGAATCAGCTTTTCACTTTAGGGTGAGCAAAATTTTTATATAAATGAACTAATATTTAAAAATAAAATAAAAGAGAACGTAATTCAAAACAAAATTTTGTTTTTTACTACAATAGATAAATTGAAAATTATTACAAGTCAAAATAGGATACTAAACAGGAAAATGGGGTTGTCAAATGTCAAATCCGGTTTTACTGGCCTTCTCAAGATCATAACTCAGAGTGCAAGCAATTGGAGGCTTGGAGCTGGGCACGGATTGCAGGCGTTGGGGAACGACCAAACGAGATTTGTAGCTGTGGCTTTAATCATTCGAACTCAAAAATATTTCCTGCGTTAGAGTTGGACTTGGCTGGTAGGAGTTGCCGAGTTGGTAAACGTTTGCAGCTACGGACCGAAAAATGTTTACCGTTGTGCGGTCTTTTTCTCCTTTTGATGGGCAAATTAAGATTACAGGTGGAAAAATAAATTAAATACCCTTACTTAAACAATTTTATTAAAATTTTGAGGGTGGGTAATTGCCCACCATCACATAAGCACAGGTCCGCCCCTGAATACAACCAATCTAATTTATCATAAATGCACAATACATCCTCTCAGTACACCACCACGCAAAAATCTCATTAAGCACCACTTCCACAACAATACACACCAAATAATCAGAAACCTCCACACAAAAGAACATTTACTTACCAACTTAATTACTAGCAGAACATTCAGTAGGAAGCCCCTGGGGAAACCTCTTCACATCACTGCAGTAATTGTAAACCATATAGTTCTTCTGCACCCATCTCAGCCTATTCAAGCTCTCACCATCCAACTCCTGGTTCATCCAACCCTTGGAGTTACAGGACGAACCGCCGTCGCCTTCGACGCATCCGTCGGCATTGAAGCTCCTGAAAGAGGCAACGAAAGGCGCCTGAGTCCAATCTGTCTTCACTAGCCCTCCTCTTGTCGCCCAATCCTCAGCATCCCAAAGACTGGCATATAGTTTCATAGGCTGGTTCTTTGGGAAAGGCACGCCCTTTGTAGCTTCCAGATTCTTGAATTCTCTGATTGGGATCCCATCCACATAGAATCTGAAATGTTTGTATGTGTAAATTGTAAAAAAAGATTACGCTTTGTTTAGGGGATGAAGTAAAGTAAGGAAAGCTTACACAATGTGGATTGGATTCCATAAGATGGAATAGGTGTGGAAGTCTTTGGTGGGATCAAACCAGAGATAGAACTGAACCTCTCTGTTGCCCTTGCCTTGGGAGAACAGATTGGTGTGCAATATGTAAGGGTCGCCGCTGAGGTTGCCGAGGAACTCGAAATCGACCTCGTCATGAGTTGGTCCTTGGGAAGACAACTGCACTCAAACAAAATTAAATTATCCTTAGTAATGAGACAGTGATGAAGTCACACAAAATTTTTTTTTTTTTTTGGAACCAGGTATTCACCTGCTGTCACTCTCAAATTAAAAAGTGCTTGGCTAATCCTCGGCTTAGCCTAATTGTTGGCAGCGTGACTAATTCTCGCCGCCACCATCACTATTGATTTCTGCCCTCTCAGACGCTGACAAAAATCATTAAATTTTACATTGTATTCATTTTATTATAAAAAAAAATAGCTGCACTCTTTCAAATAATTCCAAAACTTTTCAAATAAAATGCATTCATTTTTCAGCCAGACACATAATCTTATTGACTAATTGATTAAATTTTAATTAAAACAATTCATTAATAGAATAATTAACTGTACATACAATCAATTCCTAATTATTTTAGTCAATTTATTTATTTAGAGATTAATTTAAAACTAATTAATTTCTGTTTCTCTAATTAAAAAAACTTTGATCAGCTGAACTTACCTTCGACTATCTTCTCCAAGTAGGCCACCAAACAGTTGAGTTTTCTAGCACTTATGATTCAACAATTGATTCGCTTTGACTCTGACTGTTTCTTAATTTCTTTTTATTCTAATTGAATTATATTATAGATTATACATTTCATTTTAATTTGATAATTACATGTTAACTAAATGACTTTCATTTTAATTTAAATTAATTATTGTAATTATCTTTTCTTCCTGTCTTTAAAAGATGAAAAACATATATCACATTTTAATTTATAATTTTCTAAAATCCTGGAAAAGAAAATTCTGCATGAGCAAAACAACTTATTAATTCTCCATGACTTTCTTAAATAGTTACTTCTATTTTCTTATTTTTTGAAAATAATCATTATATTTCTAAAAATATTCAAAATAAATTTTAGATTTTTCCAACTTTTTTTAAAATCAAAATTACTAAATAATTAATAAAAATAATACTTACTTATATCAAACATATTTTTATTTTATATTAGAATATAAATAAGACAAAAAAAAAATCCAAGCAAACCCTTAACTATATATTTAATAGGAGTGTCAAAACAGGTCAACTAGTCATATTTGGGTTTTACTAGAAATTGATCCAACATGAATTCAATAAACTCACTTTTGACCTAAGGGACAAAAAGTTAAACTCAAATCCGACCCGCTAGCAATCTGAACTCGACCCAATAACTCATTTTAATTAGAAAAATATTTTTATTAGCTTATTAATTTTAATTTTTAAATTAATTGAAAAAAATAAAAAAAATTATACCAATAAATAAAAAAATGTGTCAAAATCAGGTTATAGGGTCAACCTAAACCTGACCTGTTTAATAAACAAACCAGATTGTATGACACAAACCCCACTCGTTTATTAAACGGATCAATCAGAACCTAATTTTTTCAGGTGGAGTTCGGTCGGTTAACAGGTCAGGTTAACAGGTTGGGTCATGTATTGGCCCCCATTATTTACTAAATAAGTTAAGGAAAACAGGCATACGTAGTAAGCGGTGACAGTTCCGGCAGAGTTGCCGGCGACGAGCTTTATCTGCGTATCAATCTTGCCAAAGAGATACTCGTTCTTAGACTGGAAGCCAGAGCCAGAGCTTTTGTCAAGCGAAAGAGAAAGAAGCTGGCCATTGTTAAGAATTTTTCCACGGCCATCACCCCAACTGATATCCACATCCTGATCGAAGTTTCCGGCGTTTACTAAACTTGCAAAGCCGGCCATGAAAGATAAAACAAGCAAGAAACTTAATGAAGAACATAGAGAAGAAGAAGAAGCCATGATCAAGCTCGTTGGAAAAACTTTGGGTAGAACTGGAAAGTCTCAAATTAAGCTTATGGTTTGTGTGGTCAAGTAGAGGCAGCTTGAGGGTTTTATAGAGTGTGGAGATGGAGAAGAAAGGAGGATTAGGATATTAAGAGTTTGAGAGAAAAAATGGAAGATGAAAATGGGTAGGAATAACGGCTGTGTTTCTAGACTTATGGTATGAAGTGGCAGCTGGTGTTTATTGATTTTCTTTTGACTGGTTGTGAATAGGAAGTTTTTTTTTTAATGTTGATTTATTTTATTTTATGTGAGAAAATAAATTTATGATTTTTTGGAAAAAATTTAGACTTTAAATTTAATATTAATGACTAAATGATGGATTAATATACCTTATGATAATTCAAAATATGTTTTTTATTTTTTTTTAATGAAATTAATGAGCCCAATTAAAGGCTTTTTAAATGATAATTGATGTAGTATTGTAGTCAGGTGTTTTTTTTTGGGAAATATTGAATAATTAAAGGTGAGATGATATTTACACTCTTGTTTATTACAGGAATTTTAATGTATAATCTAGGAATAAAATATTATTATAAATTTCTAATAAAAATGTAAAAATTAATTTTTGATAAATCTAATGTTTGCAATATTAAAGATAAGCTAGGTAAGAAAATAATTCTCATAAATATTAAAATGTAATATATTAAATTAATGAACTATATTTTTAAAGTTTAAAAGATCTTTCCTTTTCAGTATATTTTAAATCATGTAATAAGAATTTTTTGTATAATTTCAATGTTTTTTATATAAGATTTGTATAATTTACAATTAATGAATTCGTTAAGTTTTTTTAATAATTAATAATTTGAATTTATTTTCTTCAAGAAATAACTTCTCTTTTAAAATGGATCCTTCACAATTTGTTAGTGTTGACGGTCAAAAAGAGAACGGTTTATTTTTTGATAAGACTGTATTAAAGTTTTTTTTTCTTATTATTATTATTATACGCAAGGACTAAGACTTTCTTGGATAAAACGTTGTTGTAGTAACTCATCCACCTACTTCTTGAGTTAAGCATGTTGCGTGGGGTTCATGCAATAATGCGCCAGGCTAGGAAGAGAGGCTCCAGGGACAAAATCTATGGCATGTTGAATGTCTCTAAGTAGAGATAACTGAATCGAAAGATCATCAGGGAAGACATCAACAAACTGACTAAGAATAGGTTGGACTTTCTGAGGGATTGCCTCGATAGACTCAGTGGAAGTCTCACGACCGACTAAGGCATACAGGGGTCTCTCTCTCTCTCTCTCTCTCTCTCTCCCTCTCTCTCTCTCACTCTCTCGGTCTCCCTCCCTCTCGGACTAATGTAATTATTATTATAATTATATGGAAAGGGTTTTATTTATTTCAATAGAAGAAAAAAGCTTACAAAGCAAGGCCAAAAAGAGGCCAACACAAAAGAAAAAACACAATGAAAACAAAAAATTACATTAACGATAGATTGCAAAGCAACCTGAAATAAAAGGAAACATAAAAGTCCCCAAATGCATCCAGACTCAGATACGTCACCTAGTTGTCAGGCTTGGATTATCCTTGGAGATAGAGAAGCAACAGCCAGAACCAAATACACACAGCCACCAAAAACTAAGCAAAAGGCCACCAAAACATAGTAGATAATCAACCACCAAGGTTGCTAAACAAGCCAAGGCTGTCGTCCAAGGTGCAAGCAGGAAACCTGCCTCATCATTAAAACTTTTTTCCTTAATCTAAGGTGCGAGCAGGAAACCTGCCTCATTATTAAAGCTTTTCTTCCTTAATCTACCAAATCTTGCTCGCTATTAGGGTTTTAATATAGAGAGTGGTTTTGTTAACAATTTTAAAAATCATTTTGAACTTACAATTAAATTGTTTAAATCATGAACTTATGTACCGATCGATTTGATTCAATAGTCTTTTTGTATAAAAATTTGTTAAAAATAATAAAAAAATAGTGATTAAAAGCTATCTCAAATGATGCTTAAACCATATATTTATTTATTTATTTATTTTCAAATAGAAGAATTTTAGGCTTTATTTGGGATAGCTTTCTTACTGCTTTCTAAAACAACTTTCTAGTGCAAAATTTTTAGTTCTAAAAACTTTTTTATTAGAAAATTATTTTAAAAAGCAGTGAGAAAGCTATCACAAATGGATTTTAAATCTTAGCTCTCATATTTAAGGCCCACTCAGGTTTTCGTCCACTCTGCTAGGGCCTTGCCCTAGCTCTTTCCGACTTGTTCCTTTGGCTGGGGTCACTTGCCATGGTGCAGTGCCAACATCGTTCGTTCCTTCAAGGAAGTTCTCCTCTCCCTTTAGATGGACCTAGATTTTGTTGGTTTGTTTTTTGTTTTTTTTCGGCGTTTGTCGGCATGCCTCCGAAGCTCTGCGACCCTAATTTTTTAAAGGGTCCATCTTCTTCTCGTTCATTTTTAGATGTCCTTGTGGGCTCGTCAGCTGTCTCTAATTTTCCAGAGCTTAGGGTTTTTTTTTCGTGGTATTCCCTCTCTTTGAATCTCCGAACAAGAAATTTTGGCGTTAGCTACGCCTTTCCAGTTTTCTCTGGTCGGTTTTTCCCCTCTAAATGGCCATCCTTGGACTCAATCCGATAATTTTTCTTTAATCTGAAGTTGAATGGCGAATTTTCGGTAACTTTGTTGGACCAGACACATATCCTCATCAAGCTAAAAAATGATTTAGATTATTGTCGGGTTTTCTTCCATGGATCATAGTTAGTTTATAACTGTTACATGAAGCTTACCAAGTGGTTTCCCCTTACGGATATCGAAGTCGAGTCGTCGATTGTCCCCATTTGGGTTTCTTTCCCTCAACTGCACCCCCATCTCTTCTCTCCCCGCATTCTTCACGGCTTGGGTTTGATCTTTGGCAAACCCCTTAAAATTGATACCACTACCTCCATTGGTTCCAGGCCGTCCCTAGCACATGTCTTGGTAGAATTGGATGTTACTAAATCTTATCCATATATGGTCTGGTTAGGCCCTGAGTTGTCTGGATATATTCAGCAAGTGGTTTTAGAGGATTTCCCTCCTTTTTGTTCTTCTTGCAAGAAATTTGGGCATTCTTCTGGTAATTGTCGTCCTGTGGCTGATATTTCAGTTCCGTGTAAGGTTTATAACAAGGATTTAATTAATCCTGAACCGGTTATTTTTTTTTTCTCTCATTGAGTCTGAACAATTTATTTTTGTTAAATATCCTTATTCTGCTTCTTCTCTGTGTGTGCTTCCTGTGGCTCAGTTGGTTAATGAGGATCTTGCTTTACCTTCAGTGGAGGATGTTGTTATTATGCAGGTGGCTGTTTTTTAGATAATATCAGTGTGAATGTTGAGTCTGTGCATAATCGAGTTACTGTATGTGATATTGTCCCGTCACCTGTGGTTGGTCTGGGTTCTGTTGGTGAGGTTGTTGCTGTTTCTAATATGCTCGTTTCTGAGGGTGTGGTGGGTGGGGTTTTGCCTACTATTCTGGGCTCTCGGGATTGTGCTAGTGCAGGTGGGTGTTTGGGTTGTGTTGTTAATTCCTTTCCTTTTTTGGGTACTGTGTCTGCCCCGTCCTGTTTGCCTGGGTTTGTTGGACCTTGTGTGGCTTTGGATTTTTCAAATTCGTTGAGCAAGCCTAATGAATTTTGTCCTGACTGTGTGGATGAATATGGTATTGGCTTGGCCAGTGTTGAACTTGCTGTTAAGACTCTCCTGAATATGGGTTCTGCCAGTGTTGACGCTTTAGCTGATGCTTCCCATGTTACGCCTATTGACCAAGTTACTGGTCGTTTTGTTGAGGTCCCGGATAATTTGTTATCTCCTAAGGCTTTGGTTGATCTTGTGGGTACAAATTCGGGGGAGGTAGTTAGGCTGCAACTAGAATGGCTTCAATGGTCGTCCGACTCCTCTTCGAAGGCTAGTGTGGAGGATGAACCTGCTGTTAAGTTTGTTTTTGCATAAGGATCGCTCTGTTGTATCTGTTTCCTATTGTGGGAGGGGTAAACGTGGTCGGAAATAATTGAGTGTTGGCTGTTGCGTTGGTTATTCTTGTTTCTCCTTATCTGCGGACTCTTGTTGTCTTTTCTGGTTCTGCTTTATGGTGGCCTTGCAGATTTTGCTAGTGGTTTCTGGGCAATGATGTGGATTGGGCTCATCGCTCCAATCCGTGGCTAGTTGGCAACCTTAGGTGGTGATTCTTGTTAGCGGTGATGGTAGTTGGTTGGCTTTTGGTGGTTTTTGTCTCTTCCACTCCTCTGAATGGTTCATGCCCGAATTTGGAGTGGTTCATAGTCTGAGCCTTTTCTGAGCCTAATGGTCGTTGTGCCTTCTCCTTGTTTGAGTGTACCCTTTGTATCACTTTTTTTGTTTTGACTGTCTCGGTTTTGTGGCTTGTTGGTTTATGATGTATCTTTTGTGTTCTTTTGGAATAAAATTTCTTTTATATATAAAAAAAAAGCTATCACAAATGAAGTCTTAATGATTATGATTACAAAATAAACTGATTAATCCTATATTTCATCATTAAATTGATGGAAAAGAATGAAAATTATATCAACATAAGTTTGAAAAAAATTATTATTTTTACTTTAAGATTAATGTGATATAAATTATTCATATAAACTATTTATTTATCATACAATATTTAAATTGATGGAAAGAATGAAAATTATATCAACATAAGTTTGAAAAAAAATTATTATATTTACTTGAAGATTAGAGCGATATAAATTATTCATATAAACTATTTATTTATCATACAATATTTACTCTATTTGATGATATTAAATTATTAGGGTTAATTTGTATTTTTAATATAAAATTTTTTAACATAAAATTATATAAGTTACTTAGGATGAATGTTTTCTATTTTATAAAGTTCCTTTTTTTGTCATTTCCTTGAATTATTATTGGATTATTTAAGTCATTATATTATTCTACCTAACAGAGAATTTCAAGCTAATAATTCTGGTTGATTAATAGTATTTTATCATAATCAATGTATTTTTCTACTTGATTTGCTACTAAAGCTAATATTCGTTTTCTTAACAGAATAAATTAATGTTGTTAGAAAGAATATTTATGTTTTGATAACTCCATCTAAACCGAAAAGGAATTGATAAAATATTCATTTGATGACAATCTTGCTGAGCGACTGACTCAGCTTCTTCATGTATATTTTCTATTTAATCATTTCATCCTCAATATAGTTTTTTTTTTTGTTAGTACATAACTCTAATTTTTTTTTTTTTTTTTTTAGTGCATAACTCTAATATTGGAGCAAATCATTCATTAATTAATTTGATTTTGCATGAGAATTCATATAAAATAGACATATTGGATCATATATATTCTTTTTTTTAAGAAAATTGAATAAAAGTGATGAAATTTTGAGATATTGTGCAACACATTAAGAGGAGCTCCAAAAATATTTAGGGGATTTACATACATACCACTTTATTTCATGCTATTTACATATCTAACCTTTAAAATATTATTTTTATATGCCTACCACCCATAGAATAAATATGGGTGCATTGAATGAAATATTAAAGTTTATAGGGTGGTATGAGTGGTAGAAAAATATATAAAAGTAATATATTTGATAGTAAAGTTGTATATGGGTGGTAGACATGTAACATTAATATTTTGAGTATTATATATGTAAATAGCATACAAAAAAGTAGTATGTATGTAAATCCCCCATATTTAATGTTTGTGTAGTTACTACCATGTGATGTTGTAATTGTTGCACCACCGAAGACTTAATGTTTTCACGGCACTTCATAGTGGTGGTTTGTGAACTGCTGCTATAGATAGGTATTAAGAAGTGGTTTTCACCGCTGCTAAATTTATTAATAAAAAATTAATTTTATTTTCAGCATTAAATATGATTGTAATATGATTAACATTAGTAGTTTAGATTATGATTGTAATATGTTAACATTAGTAGTAGTTAACAATGATATCATATGAAGTTTATTGATGTATTAGGTGGGATTAAGAGGTCAAGAAGTTTGGTTATGTATGGGCCATATATACAAGGCTTAGGCGAGCAATTACCTCCTTATAAGCCTCTTATTCCAAAGGTCAAACTAAGCACCACTAACCCCTCCCCTCCACCCTGTCCTTCGATCCACATACATCTTATAATAATTCACAAGCCTTAGGAAAGCTCTAAGTCTCACACTATTTCATCCACCTAACTTTACAAATGGCTCCAAATCTTAACCTCTACAGCCAAGATTGACCACTCCAACCTTTGGCGTTGTTTTTCATCTTTGGTCAATCTGCAAGGCATCAAATTAACTCTCTTTTTCAAGCCTAAGAACGAAAACCAACATTTTTCTCCACCATATTTTGATCTCTCTTTGTCACCACCGCTGCAAATGTCTTACGCTTCATGCACCCATCCTCTCACTATTTCAAATTAAGGGCTAGAACTCTCCAATTTACTAGCCCGATGGTAAAATCCATAATTAACCATTTGTTGAGCCATTTTATTTTATTAGTTATTCATCGAATTTGATTATATCAATTAATCAGGTTACACTGTTATCTCATATCTCAATTCCATCAGTCGAACTTGATGGGAGGTCATCCCCCCCGGGTGCACTTGGGGGTTTCGAGAAGAAGCCTTTAAATTTTCTTTATTTATTTTTTATGTAACAACAAGATTGTGGAGTCAGCATCGAGACGCTATCGGCTCCCTCTAGGAAAAAAGCGAGGAGCTATGGAGAGAGCAACGATCATGCGGATACAGTGTTGTAGTGTTGAGGACCTACTGTGGGATAGAGATCCTAAAGCCAAGGGTTTTTATGTCCAACATCGAGGTGCTTCTGGTCCAATGTTGTGTTGTGAGTGGGCTGAGTTAGTTTTTATTTTTCTTTTTATATTGCATGAGTTATAACATAATGGTGGTTATACTGTGTATATAAAAAGGGTGTGATGTGTATGAAAATGTGTAAGGAGAGACAAAGATTGATGCAATTCCTCTCAATTTTATAGTGAATTTCTTGGAGTAATGTAGGATCATTATTTTTCCTGTTTTGGATTTTCCACAAAAAATTATGGTGTTTTATCTTCTCTAATTTTTTTTTTTCAATTTGTTTACTCCCAACAACTAGCATTAAAGCAATATTCTTTGGTTCAAGTGGGAATAATAGCTGATGAAATAAGATAAAACATTGAGAAATTTAATGGTTCAAATTTTGCTTTCAAGCATATGCAAATTGAAGATCAGCTATATCAAAAGAAATTATTTTTGTCACTCGATGGGAATAACCAAGAAATCAAAGTTAATGACTATGAAGGAATACGCAGTACTTTATCGAATTTAGGGGTGGCAATTTTTGACACGACCCGAATCCGATCTGGAAAAATTCGGGTTAGGGTCAACTCGGACCCGAAACAGGTCGGGTTCGGGTTCAACAAATTAACCCATTTTAAAAATTGGGTCAGGTTCGGGTTGACCCAATAATCCGAAAATGACCCGAAATTGACACGAAAACTCCTATTTGACTCTGAAACCCGAGATTGACCCGAAAATCCAAGATTGACCCGAAAACTAGAAAGTTTAGGTCAACTTCGGGTCATTCGTGTCGGGTCAAGTTGGTTCTAATTTTGTCGGTAGAAAATTCTGAATTTTAGATCGTAGATTTAGGTGATTTATTTCATACAAGTTCAAAAAAATGTGGTGTTAAAAACAACAAGCTCTATTGTATGATAGTTAAGGCGTTGATATCAGGTTGTTAGATGGATTGATAAATCTAGAAACAAAAATCTTTAGCCATGTTCCTTGTCACTTAATTATTTTTTATTTAGGTTCGAAAAGAAAGTAAATATACACATGAAGAGGAGGGCATGAAACACTAAATAGAAAGTCCCATGCTTACCAATGGAAGTAAAATAGTTTAAAAGCTATTCCAAACAAATTCTAAATGGCTAGTATCAAGTTTTGCTTTGATTAGCAATGGAATGGACATGGGTGAAGAACCTCAAACCTCTCTACATCCAGCTGCATACTCTCTGTGGCAACCTCTCTTTTTTTGTTTTTTGATCAATGTCACATGCAATGCGTCCTCTCTCTTCAACCCAAATGAGCCCTCCCAAAGACTCCTATTTAATATCTTTGTACTAAACCCCTCCTAAATTAGTGTGCAGGAGGCAACCTAATTGCCCAAACCCAATTCTTGCTTGTGTTTAGGGGTGTCAATTTTTTACACGACCCAGAACCTGACTCGGAAAAATCCGGGTTAGGGTCAACCTGGACCCGAAACGGGTCGGGTCCGGGTTCAACAAATTAACCCATTTTAAAAATCGAGTCTGGTTCGGGTTGACCCAACAACTCGAAAATGACCCGAAATTAACACGAAAACTCCTATTTGACTCGGAAACCCGATATTGACCCGAAAATCAAATATTGACTCGATTTTTAACCTGAAAACTAGCAATTTTAGGTCAACTTTGGGATTCGTGTCGCGTCGGGTTGACCCGGACCAGAATCGGGTCAGGTTCGGGTCCAGAAACCTGACCAGTTTTTAAAAATGTGTGGGGTTTGGGTTGACCCAAATAGTTTCGGGTTCGACCCGAACCCGACCTGTTGACCCGAATGACACCCCTACTTGTGTTAAGTACTTTAATATTAATATAGGCAGTTTTCTAGATAAATTTGTTTTAACTTGCTCTTCGATTGTACAATATTCCTCTGGCTAAGTAAAATGGGTCATCTTCATATGTTTGAACATGTAAAAATACCTCTTTTCTAATTGACGATCAAGTCCATGTGGTTCATGTCATAAATGATTCATTAATTTTCATGACTCAACAATATTCAAATAATACGAAACTATTTGAACGTATATAAATTACGATATTTAGATTTTTTTTTTTTTTTTTGGAGAAGCTTAGAATAATTTGAACAAATTGATTTCTAAAAAAATACACAAATGTGGCAGTTGTGTGAGAGATATTGTGAGCCTTTCCTTTGCTCATAGCAGTTTTGTCGCCGGTCCAATACTCTGGCAAGACATTCAAATTAAATTTCTAAGTTATAATATTATCATGTCTATATAAGAAAATTTTTTTAAAAAAATGTCTATATAAGAAAATACAATGGCTGGCCAGCATGGTCGAGTAAACGAAAAGAATAGGGGTGGCAAAATGGTTTTCAGGTCGGGTTTGGGTTTAACTTGAAAATGACCGGTTACTATTTGAGAAGACCTTATTTTGAAAATGGGTCAAAAATCCTAACCTTGACTGGACCCGACACGCAGACCGTGAGCTGGTAGTGGGACGCGATGCAAGCACGATGCGAGTTCGGGTTGCGGGGAACGCGAGCGAGGGCCATAGGGGTTGAGCGCAGGGGGCTGGGGCAGAGTGTGGGTTGGGGGTCAAGCGGGGGGTTGGGCACTAGCGAGGCAGGCCACAGCATGGCTCCGATCGAGCACAGGGGCCTGTGGGCAATCGAGTTAGGCCCCAAAGGTCGAGAGCGGCTACACGAGGGGAGGGGGTATGCGGAACACGGGCTAGGGGCGGGATCCGGGTCAATTCAGAGTCAAATGGTTTGACTAATTAAAACCTGAAATTTTCCAGGTCTAGTCTAGATCGGGTTTTGGGTCTAGTCAAATATGGTCTCAAACAAAACTTTAGGGTGTTTTTATGATGGTTGTATTCCTCTTTTAATCTTTCATATCATAATATTTGCAAGGCTACTGTTTTTTTTTTTATATATTTATATTGAAAAGTTACATTTTTACATCAACTTTTAAAAGAATTATTTATCCTTTAATAACTTTACAACTACTTTTATAAAAAACTACATTAGTTCCAAACAAATTCTTAATATTAAATAGTTCTAAATATTCAGTGCTCATATCATCGCTTGAAATTAGAAATTACATTTAGAAAATTGATAATATTTTTTAAATCTATTATTCTTTTGAATTTATGTACACACTTAACTGTGACTTTAAAATTCACATAATTGTATATATATTCTCTTTTTTTAGACATTTGAGCCATTAAGACAAATTCACACACATTCTATACTTAAGCTTGGAACTAAAGACCTCTTGGTTAATAGTCAAAGCTCTCAACCTGCCCCTATCGAGAATGCTAGCCTTGTGGTGGGGAGTGTGGAGAATTTGAGGGATGTGGTTTCTCCTTTGGGTCCTTCGTTTTCTGCTCCTAGGTTTGGTGAGGTGGGAGATATGAATTGTCATACTAATCTTAAAGCTAGCTTATCGTGTGGGGATGTTATGACTGGCCCAACAGATTTGTCTGTGGAGGTTAATTCTGAGGTGTTTGCTGGCACTATGGTGGTTGTTTATGGTGTCTTCTTCTATCAATGTTATGGCTCCTCTCACCAATGCTATTCCGGGAGGATCTACATCTATTATTAATGTGCCTATCACTGTTATGTCAAATAATGAATTGAAATCTCAGGTAGCTAAATTGGTAAATAACTCTGTTTAGATGCAAAATGATTGACTTATTCTGAGTGACTTCCTCTCCTCGTCTGATGGTGGGGAGGAAGAGGAATTTGGTGAATGGGATGAGTTTGTGCCTTTTAAGCTTTCGAATCTTAGTCGTTCTAATGGCGGAAATAAGCTCAAATATAAAGGTAAAAAGAAATAAGTTCTGGCTGTTTCCAAATTGCTCTTCAACTGTGGTTTTTGACGATTTTGTGGACAATGATGAGAAAGCCCCTAGTTTCCCATCACTGGCTCGGTTGGTTGGCAACCGAGGTGATTTGGACGTTTGGTTGGATTGCTTGGTAGCTTGGATTTTGTGGGGTTCTTACCTTTGGATGGTCCGTGGCTGATCGCAAGGCTAGTGCAGGGGGCTTCCATTCCTGAGTCCGACGATTTTTATTTTAGCTCTCATTGTTTTGAATTGTAACTTGTGGATCGTTTTAGGTTGCTATGGTGT
The DNA here is from genome assembly GCF_001605985.2 of Dendrobium catenatum. Lineage (NCBI taxonomy): Eukaryota > Viridiplantae > Streptophyta > Magnoliopsida > Asparagales > Orchidaceae > Dendrobium > Dendrobium catenatum. The sequence goes on along the minus strand of NW_021319661.1, from coordinate 929,474 downwards.
TGCTTCGGCTGGGGCATAGGGATTGTATTTTTCTTTTACATGAATAAATGGCCTTTTTGATCTTTTGATCAAAAAAAAAAATGCTAGGTTAAGAAAAAAACACATCAGGAGAGCTGGGTAAAAAATAAGTGTCCGCAAAATAATAATTAAATAAATGAATAGTATAATTAGTGCATAAAATAATTATCTAATTTAACTTAATTGAATAATTAATGATATATTAATAATTAAATATGATATAATTAGCTTAATTAATACAACTTAAAATATATTTCACTAAATATATAATTAATAGTGTAAAAAATAATTAATAAGAAAGTTAAATTTAATAATTTTGATAATCATACAATTTAAATCCTTAACTATCATAAATATTGAAACATATTGACAAACATCTTCTGAGGATTTAACATTTATATTACCAAACACTTTTCAGGATTTATAAGCCTCAGGATTTACTAAATCCCACTAAAATTAATCCAATCCGATACCAAACACCCCTTTGTTTTAATCTCCAGTCATTGTTTCTTATCCAAAACCAGAGATTGATTATAGTTAATCCGTTCAGTTTCTTGATATTCTTCCAGTAGCTCTTTTATAAAAGATTTGGTTCAGTAGTCGAATCAGTTCGTATGATTCTCTGTATGCCATTGCATGAACTAAGTACCAATAAGTAGTTGATTGAGTTGGAATTGGATCGTTCAAACTTTTTTTACTCCAAACTACATTAAATAACTTAAGAAATTAGGCCAGCAATAGATGTAAGACCAAAAAGACATTCTTTATGAAGGCCTCAGCACTTCTGTTGACTTGCTTGATGAATGCAGAAGCTGCACCCAGATCTGCTTTGATATATTTCTCTTGAATTTTGAAACATCTCTAGGAGTACGTTAATACAACAATCTAAAGATTTTCATGTCTATCTGCTAAGTAAAACCAAGTTGAAGTTTCATAGATTCAAGATGCGAAACCACAAATAATTCCCTTCAAAGGGACTCTTAAGGTAGCTTTATCTTATAAAGAGAGAGCTATCTTGTCACTTGTATAGAGATTTTGAGATTTGGATAAGCTTAGAAAAAGAATAGTCAAGCTATTCTAAGTTCTTCTGTTTCTTGGATTTCTCCAAGTGCTGATGGCTTTCTTCTCCTCCTCCATCCAACGTCAAGTGGTTTAAACAACCTATTATTGGCAGCAGAATAAGTTGCTTCTTTATAACTTTCTATGGCATTTCTCCCATACAATTTATGCTCTGTAATGCAATTCAAACATAAAGTAATGGCAGATATAAGCAGCAAACATTTCGGGCTTACAAAAACACAAATCACACAAACATTCCCGGCTTGAATACAGATCAAATAAACTATAAGAAACTGCAAATATTTGTTTGGAATTTGCAGTTCACTCAAATTACGAAAAATAATAAATGTTGTTCTATAGCAAATGTCTGAATATTTCAACGTTAAGAAAAAAACATCTAATCCCCAAAAGAAAACTATACAAGCGGCATGGCTGCTACTCACAGGTCCAGGATTTAAGTGTTGTGCGAGAAATATCAGCTCGGATTGACAGTTAAGAAATTGGTCAGAAATCTTTCTAGTTTTCCTGCCTGACCGCACGTACTGCGCCCAGCCCGCGGCTACAATCAAAATGGATTGAACCTTTAATCTTTTTCTCTATAATGCTGAAAGAAACACAAATGTCTCCAAATGATTTCACCATCACAAGTTTTTCATCTGCTTGTGCTAATCTTGTGATGTTGAAGATGGGTTCAGGTGGACATATTCAAACTGCTTCAGCCAATCAAACACACCTCCTTATTATTGCCAACCTATCATCCTACTACGAGCGTGAAGTTCCTTCTACCACGGTAGACTAATGCCGGTGCTATTGCTCTATTTTATTTCCAGTAAACTTCAATCCTTATATTAGCTGCATAGAATTAGATAGTTGACTTTTTTATGTTTTCATGAGGACTATTGCATTTTAAGTAGCCTACAAGTGTTACAAATAAGAGGTTGTTGTCTTATAAAAGGGGAGATGATGAATATAATTTCAATTTTAGCTTTGTATTCATTTCTATCTATGTATCCTGAATTATATTCAAGTGGTGGATCCCTCCAAGAAACAGTTCTTGAAGTTGTGCTCGACTATAGTCATCGGATCGTCGATGACTCCTCGTGAAACCCCTCTAGTCCGGAGTCACATCCCCACATCTTTCTACCTCTTCTTTTTATTGAATTATTAGCACAATCATAACTTCTTAATTGAGTGCTATCAGATTTTGCATCATGGGGTCTAATTAATCATAGTGATTTATCCTTAATTATAAAAAAACTTAATTATACATATCAAAATAAACTTTAATTTGCATTAAGCCTATTACATGTACGCCCTCCCTTTCAAAGAAACTCGTATTATTGCTCCACCACAAGTATTCTAAATTTCGAAATTATTATTCTTATAAAATTAAATACTAAGGCTTTATTTTGGACGATTTTATTAATATTTTTTAAAGCTGCTTTAGAAAAAATTACATTTTAAAATTGTTGGAAAAAGTAGCTTCCTAGTAAGACATTTTTTTTTAAATAGTTAAAAATAGTAGCCAAATAAAAATTATCGTTATGATCTGAAAATCAAAACAATAAAAAAAAAAACTGTCCCAAATGAAGTCTAAGGGGTTGTTTGGCAACTACTAATAAATCGTAGGTATGTTAAATCCAAAATACTGTATGGCAATATAGTTGTTAAATCCTATGAAGCTGTTTGACAATGTAATTCAATATTTAAGATGGGTGATTCATTTAAAAATTAAATTAAATTTTTGTTAAATATAAGTTACTAATTAATTTCAATTTTAATTATCATCAATAACTTATAATGATAAATAATATAATTAGTGACTTGCTTAGTTATCAAATAATTTAATTAGTAATTATCGTAATAATCATCAAACTACTTATTTAAATGTTAATTTAATAAGTATTTCATATTTAATTATATTAAAAATTATCTAATTAATTAATAATTTTTTTAAATAACTATTTATGGAACTAGTACTCCTACTAATGATTTTATTAATTATTTAAGTATTGTTTAATTAAAATTAATTATTAATTAACTCATGAATCATTTAAATATTATATTATTAATTAATTGCTTAATTATTATTTTCAATATTAATTATTCAATTTTTAAAATTTTAAACCCTAAGCTAATTATTTTAATTTTGATTATTAAATATACTTCTAACTATTTAATTAAGCTTAATTAGATTATTTAATCACGCTACTAATTAATTATGCTAAATTAGATTAATTGGATGGAGGCCCTAGGCTTTTCATCTCTATTTCATCATAGTTGTAACATGTTTCTTTTTCTCATCACCATTTCTTCATTTTTTGCTTCGGCCCTCGTGTGCTTCGCTTGAAGCAGGGTGTTGGAAGAGTCGCTAAACAAGCTTATTTTCCTCCTCCTTCGACCACATCACGTCGAGAGCTCGTTTCCTATGAAGGTAACCATCTTCGCTCACTCGCTCGCAGCGGGAGAACTTTGCAAATCTGTAAATCCCATTAAATCCGCCGAATAACGGGATTTAGTAAATTGCATATTTGCACCGTAAATCCACAAATCCAGGATTTACAATCGATTCGAATTTACTACATCCTCTCAAACCGTTTGGCAAGATTTACCACAAATCCGACGTAAATCCCGCTACCAAACAGCTAGCCCCTAAGAGTTTCCAATTGGCTGATCTGAAACTCTCAAAACCTAAAAGAAACTATTCCAACTTAAAGCCATAATGGCCTGACCTAATCTATGCTATTTGAAATCATAGACAACTATTTTCAACATATATACAATTTAAGGAGAGGGTGATCAGCATCGATCAACACATGTTCTTTGTTTTTTGTTTTCCCTCCCATTTCTTAACTATATATGGTGTCCAGTCCAGTTGGAAGCAATGAAAAAACTTATCACTATCGCCTTAAATAATGTGACAGTCCATAAATTCACATTTACTCCTTGTCTGGATACAGCTAAGCCTGAAACAAAAACAAAAGTCCTGCATTAAAATACTTAGCCGAGAATGGGCGATCGAGCTTTTAAGGCAACACCCGTAGTCGATTAAATGGCAAGTGAGCGTGCATTAAAATACTCCAAAACGACAAAATTACGCCCTACCACAAAACCTCCTGTTTCGGCTAATCAGTGTTCAGTAGGATCACTGTTGAGATGAATTTTAAAACTCATTTTATTTATTTTAATAATAGTTCACTGATTATTCTAATAAATGAATTTTCTTCGGAGCTCTCTTTTAAGGAGAGATTATTCTGTGTGGATAACGGATGGTTAGAACCGTTCGGTTTTGTCTATGTGAATAGTAAAATCATACCATGAACAGTAAACTACGCTTTTACAGTTCACAGAGACAATCCGAATGGTTCTTCCTGTCCGGTGTCTGCACAGAATAATTTCTCCTTTTAAGGGTTTAGATTATTTTCAGTTGCATTGACAATTCGAGAGTTAAATATTATCTTAGGCTTTATTTTGATAATATTTTGTAAAGCAAATTTTTAGCATAAATTTTTTTTAAAGTTGCCATAAGCTATTTCAACGAAGCCGACTGCTTTCTAAATCAACTTTTTAGTATAAAAAATTTTAAAAATTGCCATATTAAAATTTTACCTTATAAATAAGTAAGAAAACTATCTCGAACTAAATATGAGTCTTTATATGAAATAGTTTTTCAACTACTTTCGTAGTAAGAAAAGTTGTTAGTAAAAAAAAAATTAAGTATTCCGAAAACAGTTTTCCTAATGCTATTCTAAACTTTAGAGTTTTGCCTTTAAAAAGGTAAACCCAAAATCATTTTAGAATATATGGATGAGAAAGGAGTTTTTAATAGCAAAAATTGAAAAAAAAAAGTTTTCGATTTTTCAATTTTTATTTTTAAAAGCAATCCACAGCTTCAATAATATTACTTAAAATTTTGTTTTTTAAAAATCTATTCCAAACAAAATTTTAAATTTCATTTGGAATAATTTTCTTAATATGTTCTAAAACAACTTTCTAATATTAACATTTTTAATAAAAGTTATTTTAAAAGATAATAAGAAAGCTATCCCAAAGGAAGCTTTCATCCAATATATTATAGGCAATTAAAATAATTATTTTTAAAATCTAATAATAAAGAAATAAGTGGATTCAATAATATCCATTCAAAATAAATTGAATTGCAGCAATTGGGAAACTTTCTGTTCCATTAGCCCTACAATAATTGGAGAATCGGTCTATATACCTAGAAAGGGTATATAAGTAAATCAAATATAAGTGAGATGAAATTTAATTTAACGCAATTTGTTAAATATATAATTGATTTTTAGGTGAGCTTAGATTCATAAATTTATGAGGATTTATATGCATATCACATAATTCTTATATATATAATATCTAAATTATTAAATTTTATATTTATTGATAAAATATTTTAATATTTAAAACATATCAAAATACATACTTAAAGAAGAAGTGTTTTATAGGAAAAAATTTAATTGCAATGATATTTTTTATGTCATTTAAAATTTTATGCGTTTAAAATTTGGGAGGTATTTTATATTTTATCAAACCTGTAACATATTATTTAATAAACAAACTCAGGAGAGATAAATGATACATAAAATATTAAAATTCATTTAATTGTTATCATTACCTTATATTTTTATCATTAAAATATATTAAAATTTACAAATATTTTTTTCGTGATGTTAAGATTATTCTCAAATTTGAGTTTGTCTTTAATTTGCTAGTTTTATGAACATGCCATTCTAATCGAGCACGAATATCGAGGCGAAATTATATGGGAAACTTTCAAAATTAAATTAAGGGGCATCCGAACTCCGATTTCGCAAACTTATAGTCGAACTGAACGTCTCAAACAGACAATCCAACAACACAAAATTGGAACTAATTTGAGCCCAAATGGGTCCAAATCGACGACCTGGAGCGCATTTGAAAGGTTCCACCCATAAATTGGATGACCAAACGAATTTTAAACATGACATGCTTATAGTCAAATTGAGCGGCTTGACGAGACACATCCAACAAGTCCAAGATTGTTGAATTCTGATATTATTAAGATGCTCAAATACTTGATAAACGATCTAAAATCAAGGAGTTGATATCAGTTGTCCATTCAAAACACCCCCAATATGTCTCTGATCCTCTCCCTATATTACTGGTCATGTCACTCACAAAAAAATTATAAATAAATCATTCATTGTTTGTTGACGGGGGAGGAAAGAAGGAAGAGAATGGAGGAGAAGGCGAAGAATGAAGAGAATCTGAGATCTCTCTTGCCACCAAATTCCTCCGTGACCATCGCCCGACCTCCAAATGTAATTGGTCTTACGCCCGGCGACCAATTACTATCTTACGCATGGCCGCTAATTGTCGCCAGATTTCCTCGTGATCATCATTGTCAGACTACAGTCTTTTACGACCTCCATTGCACGTCGACTACGATCTCTCTGACATCTGTCACCCTCTACTTATGGTTTTTCTGACATATGTCACTCGCCAACTACGTTCTTTCTAATCTCAGTCACCAGACAACATGCTTTCTAACTATTGTCGCCAACTGACCACAGCACTTCCGACCTCGAGCTCCGTAGCCAGACAATGATTTTTCTGATCTTTGTCACTCACCGACTATGATCCTTCCAACCTGCATCACCAGACAATGACCTTTCTAATCACCGTCACCTACCGACTATGGTCCTTACGACCTCCGTTACTAGACAACAATCTTTCTGACCATCGTCACTCGCCGACTACGATCCTTTCAACCTCTATCGCCATATAATGATATTTATGATCATTGTCGATCGTCGACCACCGTTGCTCGACTATAGTCCTTCTGACCTATATCGCTCGCTGACTATGATCATGCCAAACAAACAAACATGTTAACATTGATTATTCTAACCCCCATCATGTAATGCACTCTACATAATGTATATTTACTACATCGAGCCACCAAGGCCTTCCCCTAAGCCAGGACCTCATTTGTAATGAACTACAAACAATAGTGGATTCATTCAAACTAGGATGTGCCCCATATTTTTTACTCTTATTAAGGTTTTAATCGTCGAAACTCTTGTATCTTTTATAAACCTACCCCTAGGGGTGTCAAAATCGAGTTTCGGGTTTGGTTTGGGTCGAACTCAAAATTGACTCGGGTTTAATCGGGTCAACCCTAACCCGACCCGGTAGGGTAAACGGGTAGGAAACTCGGACCCGAACCCAGACCCGACCCATCGAGTTATCGGGTTTACCCGACTCAACGAGGCTCGCAGGCACAACGCGAGCACTCAAGTGCGCAGGCAGGCATGTGGACGTGGGAGCTTGAATGCGGGCGCGTAGGCTGGTGCGTGGACGCGGGCGAGCAGGTGGGAAGCGCGGGCACGAGCAGGCAGCGCAGGCGCGAGTGGGCATCTCGGGAGCGAGTGGGCAGCGCGGGCGCGAGCGAGCAACGCGGGCAGCGCCATTATCCGTTGGCACGATCGCAAGCGGCAACTGCGCGGCCTCGGCGGCTTCGCGAGCAGGGCATGGGAAACTGCATGGGTAGCCGAGGTAGGTGTGGGTAACCTCGGACAGCGCGGGCAGCTCATTCTAAACAGATTTCTAGGTTGACCCGGCAACTCGTCGGGTCAAACCGAACCCAAATAAAAAAAAAGTTGCCGGATTATTTTGGCTTTATAAATGTTTTTTATATATAAATATATATATTTGTACAGACAAATAATTAGATTTTTATTAAATAATTAAAAATTTATATTTAGCACATATATTTAAATTTAATTATTATTAAAAAGTAATGAATTAAGTTATGATACATTTTTTCCTCAAATTGCAACAATCAACAAATCAAAATTTTACCTGTTATAATGATCATAAAATTGATTTATCTTGTATGTTCATTCAAATTTGGGTCCTCATTTATAACCTAGGATAAATTTGGGATAGCTTTATTGCTAGTTTCCTTTTTCAAAACAATAACAACAATTTTGTTTGGCTACTATTTTTTCATTGCTTTTTAAAAAAAATTATATTGAAAAGCTATTTTTCTGTAACCAGAGTACTTTAGTTATTTTCCTCACAATAACTTTATAATTAACTTGAAATAATGCAACCATCCTAATAAACCGTTAGCCTAAAAAAATAAAATTTTGGAAGATTTACATAAATATCACTCAGTTCTTATGTATAATATCTTTTGTCATGCTCCAAAATTTAAAATAAAAAAATTATCTTTCTTTTACATTTAATTTAAATGTTTTCTAAACATCAACCAGAGTTGAATACTTTCCTATAAATAGTGAAACATAAATGATAGAAAATATAAATACATTTATTAAATTTTTACAACTTGATACAACAACAACAACAAACACAATAACATCAAGCCTTTATCCCACTATGTGGGGTTCTCTAAGAGTAAAGACACTCATCCACATGAGCATCATCATCTCCGCTACACTTAACTTAATATTATGCTTCTCTTTTAATGTCGAACATTTTGCCCTATAAAGTATTGCAGTCTCACCACCATCTTATAAAATTTTCCCTTAAATTTGAGGGATACTTTACTATCACACAACAAGCCTGATGCATTCCTCCACTTCAATCATCCAACTTGAATTCTACTAATAATATCTCAGTTATTTCACTACCACTCAGAACAATAGACCCAATATATCTAAAGCATGTACTATTATTAATAACTTGATTGACCAAAGTCACAACCCCCCCATAAGATATATTATTAATAAAATTACATTTCGTATATTCAGTTTTATATGTACTCAAATGAAAGCCTTTAGACTCTACGGTTGATCTCCATAATTCAAGTTTACCTTCAACTCCCCCTCTCTAGTCTTATCAACAAGAAGAATATCATTAGTAAAAAACATACACCATGATACAACCTCTTAAAAATGTCTACTGAGAACATCCATGGCTAAAGAAAAAAAAAAGATAAGGGCTTAAGCTTGATACTTATGTAATCCAACTAAAATAGGAAAATACATGATCAAACCATCTTGTGTTTGAACACAAATAACCACTCTTGCATGCATATCCTTAATGACTTGAATATAAGCATTATTAACCCCTTTCTTTTCTAGAACTCTCCATAACACTTCGTTTGAAACTTTATCATATGCATTCTCTAAATCAATAAATATCATATGTAGATCCTCCTTATTCTCTAGAACAATAGACCCAATATATCTAAAGCATGTATTATTATTAATAACTTGATTGACCAAAGTCACAATTCCCCCATAAGTTATATTATTAATAAAATTACATTTCATATATTCAGTTTTATATCTACTCAAATGAAAGCCTTTAGACTCTGCGGGTGTCCTCCATAATTCAAGTTTACCTTCAACTCCTTCTCTCTAGACTTATCAACAAGAAGAATATCAATAGCAAAAAACATGCACCAGGGTACAACCTCTTAAAAATGTCCAGTGAGAACATCCATGGCTAAGAAAAAAAGATAAGGGCTTAAGCTTGATCCTTGATGTAATCCAATTGAAATAAGAAAATACTTAGAACTCTTGCATGCATATCCTTAATGACTTGAATATAAGCATTATTAACCCCTTTCTTTTTTAGGGAACTCCCCATATCACTTATCCTGAATATTTTCTCCAAATCAATAAATATCATATGTAGATCCTCCTTATTCTCTCTATACTTCTCCATCAAACTTCTTAATAAATGTATAGCTTCTATAGTAGACCTACACGGCATGAATCCAATTTGATTTTAAAAAACATTAGTATCACGCCGCAACCTATGTTCCATAACTCTCTCCTATAGTTTTAAAGTATGACACATTAATTTAATTCCTCTATAATTTGTATAATCTTGTACAATCTTGTGCATTGTCTTTATTCATAAAAATAGAAATCAACACACTCGTTCTTCACTCATATGACATCTTTTTAGTCTTCTAAATAATATTAAAAAAATTTAGTAAGACAATAAAATTTTTCATCTCCTTAGCATTTCCACACCTCTAGTGGAGCCCTAGAATTTTTCAAATCCATAAACTCTCTCTAAGTTCAAGTCAAGATTAAAGCTTCCAAGCCCCCTTATTTCATGTGGAGAATTAATACAGATCTATTGATAATTTTTTTAAATAATCTTTTATTAATTTTAGTCAAAATTCTCAAAAATAATTCTTTTAGAGTGCCCATATTGATTCTATTGATTAAATATACATATTTTAACATTTAAGTGCCTAAAAAATATAATTTAAAATAATTATTTTTTAATATTTTTAAACCATACATGTAATATTAATTATTTATCTTCTATTTTGGATATTAAAATATATTCCATATATTTTATGAGAAAATTAAATTTCAAAACAAAATTTTAATGGAAATAAATTTTATATTAAATTTTGACATTTTTTTTCATTAATACCCAACAACTACCACATAATACCGTTAAATGCTGGCGTTGCTCTTATACTATTCTCGTCACCCTCCTTCAGCATTCTTTCTCCGCCATCAAAATCTGCTAATCCTGTTCTAAAATTTGCTGAGGATATTAAACTAAAATTTTGTCATGTACAGATTTTGAAATTATTGATTTTATCTTTTAAAAATCATATATGATATTAAATTAAATTTACTCTTTATATGTTATATCTATCTTAAAATAGATTAGAGATTACTTCTGATGCCTTGCAGCAGATAGCTTAAGATTGTTATATTTATTAGTTTTTTTTTTTAATAATTACCAGCAACCCAAAAAAAATTCCACTCTGTCGCAGCTCGCCATTTTTAAATCTCTGTCTTGGGACATGAAATCCCATATCACAAGAACACTAATGGCAGAGAACGAAAGCCCAAACGAAGCAGGGGCACCGCTCCACCCGCCTTCTTCAACGAAATCCACTGCCGGAGTCCTTCTCCGGCCAACTGTCGCCATCTTTTTAGTGGCACTCACTACAACCCTCTCCCTCACTTGCCTCCTCATTCGTCTATACGCTAAAAACTGCAGGCGGCACGGCGCCGCCAGCTCTTCCAACGGTATGCCAACGTATGGCACGGGAGCCGCCGTGCAGCGAACGTCCGGCGTCGACCGGACAGTGATCGAGTCTCTACCGTTTTTCCGGTTCGGTTCGCTTCAAGGGGAGAAGGAAGGAGCAGAGTGCGCCGTATGCCTTGCCCGGTTCGAGGCCGCGGAGCTCCTCCGCCTTCTTCCGAAATGTCGACACGCCTTCCACGTTGACTGCGTCGACGCCTGGCTTGAGTCGCATTCCACGTGTCCATTATGTCGGTCTCGCGTCAACCCTGAAGACGTCTTGCTCCTCTGCGGCGGCGCCGACGACCGACCGCCTCCGCAGCCCGAGCGGCGGATTTCTAACCGGAAGTCGTCGGAGGGGGAGGGTTCTTCCTGTACTTCCGTTCTTCCGGTGACAGGGGAGAGGCAGAGGAAGGATGGATTGCTTCTACCGTCGAGCCACCGTGTGATTTTCCCTGGTGGAGAGGGAATGCGAGAGCGTTGGAGCGATTTGCGGCCGGAGGATCTGATGTTTCTGCGATTGGAAGGTAGAAGCGGAGAAGTAAGAGAAAGAGGCAGCAGGATCGGGTCGAGAAGGAGCGAGTCGGCGCTGATTTTGGAGCGGCCGCCGGAGGAGGAGAGAACGATGCAGAAATGGGTTGGCTTTGCGGCTATGAGGACGGCGAGGTGGCCGGGAGGAGGTCAGCATAGCGGTGGCTAGCTTTGTAACTGATCTTGGGCGATCGGGAAGATGATTTAAGCTGGTGGCGGGTATCTTGTGTAGGAGATCCTTGCCCCACTACAGTGTCAGCTAGCTTCCTCTGCCATTGATAATTACAGTATGCTAATGCTCCTAATATCTGCTAATGTAATTATTAAGCCAATAAGGGATTTCGAACTTTGTCAGAGACTGACTTGGGCTTCGAGCGTTGTGCTGTCGAAAGGGAATTTCCTGATTTTGTGGGGGCTAATGAGTGGTTTAAGTTTTAATTATTATTACACCGCTAACCTTCATTAATTTGTTGGATGTCAAATAAAAGATTTTGAAATTTTCTCCTATGTGATAGGAGTGACTTTCACTTTAATTGTCTCAAAATTTTTTTTTTTTAAAAAAAGCTTTAATTATTTTAATTGATCTTATTGTCTATGATTAGACTTAATTTGTTCTTCAGCTTTCAAAGATTAAGATGCGATGAAAGGTTAATATTAATGTTGCATCTTGTAAAATTCATGATGATAGAGAGATATGAAACTTAAAGTCTTAGTTTTAAATGCAAACCCAGCACACACAGATAGATGGAAAAGAGGGGTGCAGTATTCATAAAAGACACCAAAATTTATACATGAAAAATCCTGAAAAGAGAGAAAAATTACAGAGTCTTGTCTAGTTGAAATGGTTCCACAAGTATTCGTGATTAATTACAAATGATGTCCTTCCCTAGGGGGAAGGCTTTGGCTCAATGTACCAAATACATGTTATATATAATTCATTACATGACAGTTGTTCTTAAGATAATATTAGCATGTTTGTTTGGTTAGTAAGACCATGGTCAGGCAATGAAAGTCAGAGGGATCCTAGTCGGCAAGTGACAGAGGTCAAAAGAATTGTGGTCATGAGGCGACGATGGTCGAAAGTCAAAAGAATTGTAGTCAAGCGACAACAATTGGAGGGGTCGATGTAATTGGCAAGCAATATAGTTCGGAAGGACTGTAGTGGGGCGACGGTGGTCGGAAAGATTGTAGTGACATGTGATAGTGAACGGAAAGACTATAGTCGATAGGTAACGTTCGTGGTCGGTGGGCGATTGAGGTCAAAAGAACCATTGTTGAACGACATAAACTCATCCATAAACTCAAGATTAAGGAGAAGATAATATACTTAAGAGATTTTCAAACTTCTGAAGATTGATCCCGTTGATGTATATTGAATAGCAGAGAATTTTCCATCAATGTCTGGCAATAGCTAGAGATTCAATATTAATTAGCCGTTAGGTAGATGTCTGAAAATGTTTGATTATTGGGAAAAGATCCAACATCAATTAAAGAATAGTCGAGAGTCAGATGATGGTCAGTGGTCGGAGTCCCACGATGGTCAGCGATCAAGAAGAGATCCGGCTAGTGGTGCAAGTTTGATAAAGCAAGAGAGATCCTTCATTTTTCTTCTCTTACCCCTCCTTCTGAAGAATTGGGGATCTATTTATATTTTTTTTAGTGGAATGGCTAGTAAATAATGAGAAGATCAATGATAGCTTGGGATTGTTTCAATGGACAGTTGTTATTAAATCCCTCGATCATGGATCATTTATCGAGCATTTGTGTATCTTAATGATGTCATAATTCTAAAATCTTGGGCTCGTTGGATTCTTCTCGTCGAGTCGCCCGATTCGACTACAAGTGTCACATTTGGATATCATTGGTTCATCTAATTAATATTTTTATGTTTTTAAATAGGTTTCGGGCCCTCGATTTGGACTCATTTGGGTTCAGATTGTACCTATTTTTGTGTCGTCGGTTCATCTCTTCGAGACATTTAGTTTAACTAGGGTTGTCAATTTCAGGTCACAGGTCAGGTTTGGGTCGAACTCAAAATTAACCCGGCACTATTTGGGTCAACCTGGACCAACCCAATTTTGCAAATGGGTCAGTTTTGTAGACCCGAACCCGACCCGCTTTGGGTCTAGGTCCACCCGACACGACCCAAATGAACCAAAACCATGAAAAATTATTAGTTTTCGGGTCAAAAAATGGGTCAAACTCAGCTTTTTGGAACAGAAACGGGTCAATCTTGGGTTTTCGTGTCAAAATGGGTTTTTAGGTCAAAAAACGTGTCATTTTCGGGTCAAAGGGTTAACCTAGCCCTGATTTTTGAAACGTGTCGAATTGTTGAACTAGAACCCTACCCGTTTCGGGTCTGGGTTGACCATAATCCGGAATTTTCGGGTAGGATTCGAGTCGGATTTTTGAGTTGTGTCAAATATTGACACCCCTAAGTTTAACTATAAATTTACTGAAATCGTAGTTCATATCATTCAAATTTTAATTTTGAAATTTTTTTATTAACATTTGCATCAAGATTCATTCCGTCAATATCATTTTTGATGACATATCAATTAAGAATAAATATTGTCTATCTCTAAAATTCTATCTAGAAAAAAAATTATCTTAATCATAAAAAGATATTAAAAAATAATCAAACATTATAAAAAATTAATTTGAACAAAAACAAATCTCGATGCACATCTGAATATAAAGCTTCTAAAATTAAATCTATGATCATTCAAACTCTAGTTTTAATAAATTTTATAGGCAAACTAATCGATTGAATGAATAAGATACAAGGACCATGGCTTTATCTATACGCAAAAATTTGATTCAAATTATTCGGCCGAAAGAATGAGTTTTTAATTCATTTTGAGATTGTGTAATATAATTTTTTTAACTTAAAATAAATTTAAAAATTTTAAGCCTCATTCTATTTAGCATTTGGTGAGAAAAAATTGCATTTCCTACCTTCAGTGCAATTTATAATAGCAGAAGTTCAAAAATCATGCCTACGATTAAGCCTCAAAGTACAACAAGAAATTCCAATACTTTTTTTTTTTTGTGAAATTTTATTTATTCGAGCCGCAAGGAGATTTCCTCGTTTAACACAATGCAACGAAGTCATATCTTGTGAGATGGCTAACTCAAATTTGAGCTTACACCTTGAGCTTAAGCTCCACTTATTGAAAAAATAGTAAGCCGAAGAGGAGAAACGCTTCGTCTTCCGGTTTCCGTCGAGCAGCTCGACGAGTAATCAAGCCTAACACGGTGAGGATCGAACTCGAGCTTGATAATCCAATGAGCTTCTCGAGCTCAAGCTCGAAACTCGATAAGCTCGAGTTGGCTCATGAGTCGGCTTAACTCGGTTAAACCCCTTGGGGGAATATTTAGGCAAATTTAGTCAAGCTCATACACAAATCATATAGGGGAAAATTGTTTCCCTGAGCCCCATCAAGGCTCTTTTCGTGGTTTACCATCGTTGTGGATTTCTAAGGATGAAATTAAAGTTATTGCTGTGCTTTTTCAATTCGCTTTGGTCGATCTTTTCCCCACGTGTCGTCCGTCTCTGAACGCTATTCACAAAAAATTTTTCACGCTGAAACTTAATTTTGATTTCTCTTTTACGGTGTTGGATTAGACGCATGTGCTAGTTAAACTTTCTAACGACCTAGACTATAGCCGTGTTTTTTGTCATCGTTCTTATCTGGTGAATAACTATTTCATGAAGCTCACTAAATGGTCTCCGTTCCTCGACATTGGTGTGAATCTTCAGTCATACCGATTCAGGTTTCCTTTCCTAATCTGAGACCTCATCTTTTCTCTCATCATATCCTACGCACATTAGGTTTTATATTTGGTACTCCCTTGAAGGTTGATTCTGCCACTTCGGTAGGATCTAGGCCTTCCCTTGCCCGTGTGTTGGTGGAGCAGGACATTACTAAAACTTATCCTTCCTAAATTTGGCTCGGGCCAGAGGTTTCTGAGTATATTCAAAAGGTACAATTTGAGGTTTTTCCCGATTTCTATGTCTTGTAAGTGTCTGGGCCACCTTAGAGGTTACTGTACTTCGGCTCCTCTGTCTAATTCTAATACACTTATAGCTGGGAATGTTAAAAGTCGTGCTTTGGGTATGTCCTCTTTAGCTGTTAATGAGGTGATGATTAGAGAGGATCTAAACCCTTTGGTTAACCCGATTTTAGGGACTGTTGGCTGTGAGGTTGTTATTGTGGCTTTGGCTGAGTATCCTGATGCTTCGGGTGAGGGTGTTTTGATTGAGTCCCCTGTGGTTGATTGTGATTCTCCTGGTAGGCCTATTTCTAATGTGGTGCTTATGGATCCTGTGGTGGATGAGTCTGTTCCGGACATTCATGGCCAGCGTTTATGTGTTAGTGAACTTGGGGGTGGTAATTGTGACGTTAACCCGCAACCTATTATGTCATGTGCTAATTCTGTGTCTGCCATATGTGGCTTAGTTTCGGCTGAGGTTCCTTGTGTGCTTGCTGAAAAATCGGATTCCTCTATTTCGATATCAAAGAGTATTGCCCCCACTATCTCTTCCACTGTGACGCCTGCTGTTATAGTTCCGGACTCCTTTGTTAATGTTCCAGTTAATTTAATATCACATGAAGCTTTGATTTATCATATGGGGGACAATTCGGGGGAGGATGTGATATTGCAAATTGATTGGCTTCATTGTTCGTCCGATTCCTCTTCGGAGTCTGGTGGGGATGAAGAACCTGGAGATGGTTTTGCCTTGCAGCATGACAGAGTTGTTGTTTATGTCGCCTCTTGTGGGAGGGGCAGATGTGGTAGGAAATAACTTTGGGAATGTGGTGGTGATTTTTGGCTCACTTGTTGGTTTCTTACCTGGTTTTCTCGTGCCTGGTGTTGTTGTTTGGTTGGATTGGTTGGAAGGCTTATTGTCTCATTTAGGCTGTGGTTGTGGGTTGCATTGGTTGCTAGGCTCTTTGGTTTATTTTTCCTTTCTATGCTTGTCGTTTATAAGATCTTCGTTTCATTTTTGTGGCTTCGATTTATGGTTTGTGGGCAATGATGTGGCTAGGGCTCGCTTGTCTTAAGTCATATATCGTGGAACCCTTTGGTGGTGTGTTTTTTGCTTGCTTCAGATGTCTTCTCTCTTACTCCAAACTGGATGGCCCGTGCCTGACTTTGGATTAGGTTGGAAGCCTCTGTCAATGCTGAGCCAGTGAGCCTGGTGGGTTTAATCCCCCATCCTTTTGTACCTATATAGCTTTTCTCGTTCTGCTTCATAGCTTGTTGTAATCCCTTTTTTAGTTGCAATAATTTTTTAATAATAATAATAATAATATAGAGGAAGCTTCAAACTGAAGACTTCTTAATTGATAGTTAAACCTACCAACCAACAGATGAAATAACATCTGTATTATAAACTACAATTATAATAGATTTCATTAAAAAAAGTTTTCTCATATTAATTTTAAATATATATATATATATATATATATATATATATATATCATAATTAAACAGATACTATAATAATTAATCTGAAATAACAAATATGTGGGACCCTTGATTAAGTACAATATTTCCGTCCACTTTGGTGAGGTTTTTAATGTTTTTATTGCCTTTTTTGTCTGTTTCGCTTAATGAACAAAACTTTATTAGATTAATTAATATTTTTTCATTAATATAAAATCATAGCTATCTCCTACAGGGCTTTCGCAGTTTGAACGCTTCCCCCACTACAGTTCAATCTAAAATAGCACATCACTGACGTTTCCGTATACTTCAACCAGTACTTACCAATTAAATAATTAATTAATTATATTCATCTTAATCATAAACAATTTTTTTTGAATTTCTTGCAATATTTAAAATAAGTGTATATTTCAATATTCATTTGACTATTTATATATTAACTTTAATTAGCTTCGGTTTCGGACGACTTCTTACTACTCTAAAGCTGCGTTTTAGTATCAAAATTTAATTTTTATACAAGAAGCTGTTTTCGGAAGTAGTAAGCAAAGCCGTCCTAAATAAATGGATTCGTTTGGAGGTTGCATTCTTTACTTCGCTTCTTAAAGTAATTTATATTATCTACACAATTCTTAAAATATATATATGCTTTTACTCTATTACTGAACTATCCAAAATTCTTTAAAAAAACAGCCTAAATGGCATTCAAATATAAAAATAGGCTTTCTGATTTTTCATTGTCTATTAGAGACTAAATAAAGCCTTCTTACATTATGTAGAAGAACATGAAGCAATAGAAAATTGACACTTGTTTGTTTTAATTTTTGTTATTCAATAACTTATCGATCATTTATTAGCTATATATTTTTTTTTAACTGTCTTCTTCAATGAATTTAAATTTTCTATAATTATAAAAAGTTTTTGCAACCAGGTAGATAAAATTTCCTTTTCATCCACCGTAATTTCACAATCAATTTTATAAAATAAAACATGGATAGTGTACTTGCCCAAACAGACTCTTAATCTTATAAAATCAAAACCTATCAAACTAGTTTTTTCCCAATCCATAATTTGATCGCGTGCAAATTTCTTAGTAATTGTCCTACTTGAGGAGATTTATACCATATGTTGTACCTAGTATTACATAGTATTTCTAGAATTTAATTGTATTTAATATATATAATTAGCTAGGAAGAAGGAGGATATCGAAATCATATTTTTTGGAATGCATCTTTTTGTTGTTTTGCTCTTTGATGATGTTTGGTTACCTTTTCAATGAATTCATCCTATAGTCAGTTTGGTATTAAAAGCTAGAGCTTTTGAGAGACACAGAATACGATGGAAGAGCTACACTCAACCCTGACGCGATATTGGCGGTTTGAATGCCTTGCGTAAAGACCATTGGATAAAGGAAGTATATATCAATCCTTGATGATGTCAGGGTTTTAATGCTTTTGTTGTTCAGCGCAAGCACAGCATCACTAAGACGGGCAACTATATTCGAGCAATTTGATACAACTGCTTGGCATCATACCTATGCAAATAACTTTCAAAAGTTCACTCCTCACGTCGGGAAGAGAAATCAACCAGCAACCTCATATTAGGCAGTGTTCATTCGTGTACACGCATAAGGGATGACCTCACCGGGTTTCTGTCGATCGGCTCGTCCCGCATCTGCTACGTACTCATTCTCAGTTACCAGCCCTTGCATATCACATCTTTAAATGTCACAAGGTGTCATCCCGTTGTAGAGTTCAACCGAACCACGTACCTTGGCACACCTGAAGATTAGGTCCAATGTTCTTTTCCTGGCAAACAATTATGCAACTGTATCAAATTCATCGACCGCAAACACCAGTTTCTACGGTCAGATCATCTGCCTGGAGATTTTGAAGAGAGGATCCGATAACAAAGCTGTAACGCATCACACGGAAGAGCAAACATTTCACAAAAATTCTCACACAGCAGCAAGTTCAAGTACACATCAGCCAAATCTATCAGGAATGTCGCAATATTGACAATTTTCTTCTCCTTAATTTTTATGAAATTTTACTCCATTAATTTAAACTTTGCCCACGCATGATTCTTTCCTAAAATTTTACCTTTCTTTAGCCAACACACAGTAGAATTCTACCACCTTCTTCCTTCAGCCAAAAGGCAGCTGGACATTCATCTTCAATGTATATTCTCCGCAAACCATTTACTTCGATCGATAGCAGCAACCCTCAATGGCCAGGGTCCATCTATTTTCTGCAGTCCAGTATCAGCTGCAGTTTCATCATTTCATCCGCAATCAAAAATATGGGAATTACATTCTGTCATCTGTACATTTCATCCACAATCAGCTACAAAAATATATTTTGCAAGAACAGTAGTGCTGTTTTCAAGATCTTATTCTCTTGAGTTGTTTAAACCTTTCTCTTCTCCCATGATTCTCTATCGTGGAATTCTGAAAACAAGGGGATATGATGCACTGTATCTTAATAATTGTGCATCGTATAGCTGCATCTATCCATTGTATATAAATAAAATATAATGCTTAAACTAAAGAGGAAGGTAACACTTACTCTATGTTTCTCGCAAGAGAGTTTTATTATACAACTTTCAGTCAGGTGGTGTCATCCCTGGTGAGAGTCAGGCTTGTTTTGTTCTCGAGACTCCGACTCACGCCCTGTTTCTGGTGCAGGGTGGCTCTCTGGTCCTTCTCCAGGGATCGGTGTCATATTGTTTCATTATTCACATATTATATTTCACAGTTCAAAACGTCTTCTCTTGTGTATCTCCACAGTAATTTCTCCAATGAGTGATACTTAATTCACATCGTCAATCTTTCTCATACTTTAACTGATAAACTAATATAAAATTAAGATAATAAAATTGTGAAACTTTTATGATGCCTCCACCGTAAAAATCCTAAATTTGTCTAGTGGTCCTCACGGCCACCTTCCCCCCCCCCCCCCCCCCCCCTCACAAAAAGATAAGATGCGATATGCTGACCATCTTGGATTTGCCCGAAACCATATAAGTGCAGTAGGCTTACTTTTTTTTTTATGTTAAAGATTTTTTTCAGTTTAGATAAATTCGCTTATACGAAATTTAAATTAAACTTTTTAGTTGTGGTGAAACTATTAACCAGATGAGTTGCGTGCAGTAAGCTAAATGGCTGATGTCCTTATCGCCATAACCCAAAGACTTATAATTTTTCAGAAGACCAAATCAGCAACAATCCCGCCAGCCACTTATTATAATCCGACGCCCACACTTACAATTTTCCAATCGAAAAGAGTCAGTCTTCTCCTATATAACTCTTCCTCCTTTCTCTTTCGGTGTTCTAACAAAAGCGCTTTCACGGGAATTTTCTAGCTCATCCAATGGGCACATCTGCGGGTAATCTAAAACACAGTTTCAATGATCTTGATTCAATGTAAGTTCTCTCTTACTCCTATTATGATCACTGCGAATATTTCTCTCTATATGTTATCAAAGAAGAAGATATCAGAGCGCAATTGCTCGTCGACATCGATCTCGCATCTCCGCTCGTCGTGCCGGGAGCCGTGAAGATGAGCGTTCGGAGCCTCTGCAAGGCGCTGAAGAAGTCCGGCGAGCAGATACTTAAAGGAGTGAGTTTGGAGCTGGCATTAGGTCAGGTGTGGGGATCATTGGACCGAGCGGCAGCGGCAAGTCAACGCTCTTCGACGCTCTGAACCGCCTATGGGAACCTACGGCAGGTGCCGTCTTTCTGACGGAGCCGACATTCGCACGCCTTGACGTGCTTGCCCTCGCCGCCGCGTCGGCATGCTGTTCCAGCTC